>NC_079291.1:65624608-65882799 GCF_023638135.1 Falco biarmicus | reverse complement strand
AGTTCCCTGCTGCCACCCCAGCCTCACCCCAACTCCTAGTGTAAACCCCAGGCAGAAAAACAGTAAAAAATACAACAACCTTTTTTTTGGTTTTGTTTCGTTCCTAGGCTGAACAACCCTTTTTTTGGTTTTGTTTCGTTCCTAGGCTGCCTGTAAACAGCATGGGGGGGGGGGGGGGGCGTGGAATTCAAACCCAATTTAATTATCCCGTGCAGGTCATCCCTGCTACCTCAAATGAAAAAATAAGGGGGGGGGGAAGGGTTGGGGCCTGATTCTGTTTCTCCTGGTGGGTTTTTGCAAGGGTTGAAGCCCCGGGGGGTTGACGCTGAGTTACTCCGATTTTGGCGCAGAGACAGAGGGGCAGGATCAGGCCCTTTGTTCCATTCCTCAGGTTTCTATCCCAGCCCGCTGCCCGCTCCCCACCACCCATCCATGAAACCAGCACCGGAACAAGTGGAAATTCACCCCTTTCCCCCCTCCAGTGAAATCTGTTGCTGCAAGACGCTGGTGAAACCCCTCAGGCTGCCCCACCCAGCCAGGTGCCCATGGGCAAGACCCCCTGCCTGGTGCCCCCAGCCCACCGCCCAAGCCCCTGCCTGGCTGTGGCGCTGAGCCAGCCCTGCTCGCCCCCTTCTCAAACCTGGGGGTTCTTTCTAAAGGGCATTTCATGGTTGATTTGTGCTGCTAAGACGCCTCAGCGCCAACTTGGGGGCTCAGCCCAGGGGGTATCGATACCCATGGAGCACTGTGGGGCTGGATAACCCCCCCACCGCCACGGGAAAATACACCCCCAGCCTCATTAGCCTCTTGCTTGGGCTCGTTTCTTGCATTTTTTGCAGCGGTTTTTCCATTGCAAAAAGGTCCTATCCTGCTGGGTGCACCGCTTGGGACTGCCGACACCGCCAAGCTGCATCCCTCCCGGGAAGGAGGGAGAAAAAGGGAAATAACCCACGTTGGGACAGTTTTGTTGCTGCCTTTCTTGCTTTTAAAGTAACTTTTAAGGGAGATATTCTGGTTTTGACCAGAATTTATTTACTTTATTCCTGCATATGGCTCTTGGCCTGGCTCCCAAACAGGCAGAGGTCTGGCCCGGGCTCAATTCAAAGCCAAAACGTGCAATGAAAAAAGGGTTTTTTTTTTCCCTCTTCTCTTTCTTTATAATGCAGGTTTTTAACTGGTGAAATTGTTGCTGACAAGGGGGGGTTCAGTTTAAAAATTGCTAGCAGATTTCAGTGAATTATTCTGCAGGAATTTCAAGGTTTTTTCAGATTTTTTGCTGTGGCTTTTTTTTTTTTTTTTTTTTTGGCTGCGGGTTAGATGTAAAAAAAAATATATATATATAACCCCCCAATTTCCCTTCCCCCCCAGTATTTTTTCCATTGTCTCAAACATTACCTCTTCCCCCTGGATTTGGTGAAAACCAGTGCTCGCTGAACCGCAGCCAGTAAGAAACCCCCTTTGCAGCCCCTTTCCCTGCTCCTGCGCCATGCTGCACCGGGAAGCCTGACCTCATGGGGGGCCAGGCTCCCCCCAGCTGACCCAAAAACTTGTTCCTTGACATCAAAATGGATTTCGCCTTGTCCCCACGTGCGCCGCCTCACTTGGTGCCAACACAGCTTCAAACCCACCAGTGGGGCCGCGGTGCCGGCGTCCCTAGCCCGGGGGGCTCGGGCACCCCAGCAGGGTTTTGCAGCCACGTGTGGACGGAGGCGCCGGGGACTCATGCGAATGCTGAAATTTCACTCGTTAAAAAACCCTAACCAACATCCAAACCCTGAATGCAACCAGGAAATGTTTCCTCACATGTGTTTTTTTCCCTTCCTCCCCCCCCCCCAAAATAAAAAAAAATAGAAATAAATCAAGTGCGTCCACTCTCCTGGGGCTGGTTTGTCACGTTGGTGTTGGGGTATTTGGGGAAATTTCTGGAGTGGGAGGAATGGGGAGAAACGTGGCCCTGTCTCTTTGTTCGGTGTGAGTGCATCCAGATTTGCTTTTTTCCCCTCTCTGCAGACGGCCCTGGCAGATGGGGGGCTCCTGCCACCGTCCCCGTGGTGCCACCAAGCCACCACGGCCACCCCTCGGTGCCGGGCAGCAGGGGACAGCTCGGCTTGGGGGAGCGGGAGCATCCTGGTGCCGTGACCCCGGTGGCTTCCTCGGTGGTGGCGGCGTGGCTCTGCACCGGCATGCCGCGGGCAGGTGCTGCCGCCGCGCTGCACCAGCAGCACCCTGATGCCAGGGGGGGTCCCCGAAACCACCCACGTGCCAACAGGAGCGGCACCCAAGGGACACACACCAGAAAAATCACCCCAAACGTGGCTTTGCTTGGGGGGGGGGCGAGGGCGGAGGAGCAGGGAAGCCTTGCACCCTGGCTTTGGGGAGCAGAAAGTGAAAGTGGCTGGTGGTGGGTGCGGTGAGCGCGTTGGGGCTCTGCGCCCCGGTACCCAGCTGGCACCCCTGTCCCCTGGGGGTTGGGGTCCTCGGGAGCTGCCAGGACAAAAGCGGCTGGCGGTGGCATTTTGGAGAAGGAGTGGGGAGGGGGAGGAATGGTGGGGGAATTTTAATCAGTTGCCAAAGCAAACAGAAGCGCAGGGAGGTAACGAGCTACCTGCTCCTGCCGCCCACTCCAGCACCTCCGCCTCACCGCCTGCCACTGCGGCGCCATGCCCGGCCCCGAGCCCCCATTCCCCTCCGTGCACGGTGACATCGGGGACCCAGAGCAATAGTGGGGGCCAAACACCCCGGCAGCTGCGATGGAAAATCACCGTTACCCAGTTGCTCCAGTGTGACAACCGGTGCCAGGCCTGGGGGATCACTCCCAGCACAGCCTTCGTGCCCGCTGCGCCCCAGCCGGAGCCCAGCACTGGCCCCTCGGGCGGCCTTTTGGATGGGGCGTTTGCTGCAGTAGGAAATGGGTTTGTTTGCCAGAGGAGAAAAACTGGGCCTGGAATTTGCAAATAGAAAGTTTGAAGGGAACGGCAAAGAATTCTATGAGTTTTCCAGAACGAGCGTCCAGCCGTGCCGGTGCGCAGGGATGCGCCCGCAGCAAGGCGAACCGGAGCCATGTGCAAAAGTAATAGCGGGCGAAGGGTCCCTTCGCCGGGAAAAGTTTAGCAACTCACCTATCAATTGCCAGCCTACGTCTATAGCTAAAACCAATTACTGCAGACAAATTGGCATGACTATTCGGCTCGCAAAGCTCTCCGGCCGCACAAAGGGCTCGCTTTCCCCCTTCCCCTGCCACGATTTTACGAGAGAGGAAAATTACTCGGATGCTGAGCGTACTGTAAGTAATAAGGGCTTTGAAAATAGGCTCCTAATTAAAAATGATACCACTCCTCGTTTGTTTTTAAGCACACATTAAACTTTTTTTTTTCTTCTTCCCTGCTGCATTCAAATGTTGGGGGTTGCTGCCTTGTTTTTTGTTTTTTGGGGGGTTTTTTTTGTGTTTTTGTTGTTTTTTGTGAAACTGGCTTTCCGTGCTGTGATCTGGTTTGATTTGCCTCCCCCCACACCCTCCGGGGTCTGCTTCGAATTAGCGAAAGCCAAATCCAAGAAGCTGGAAAGGGATATTATAGAATTTTCCATGTCCTTATTATTTTTTTTTATTAGTGGGACCAGGCTGCTCGGCCGAGCGGGGAGGAAAAAAATGGCTTTTGTGGTTGCGGCAGTTGTGAGGCTGCTGGCGCTGGGGCTGCGCTCGCCGGGCGCGGAGGCGGCAGCACCCGCCGGCAGCTGCACTCGCCAGCCCCGGGGCTCGGTGGGGGGCACGTCACCCAAAGCATCCAGATGGGATTGCTCTGGCCTGGCCAGCTGTGGGTGCTTTGCCATGGTCACCCCCTTCGCAGCATCCCCGGGTGATGAGCAGGGGGCTGGGGGTACCCAGTGATGTGGGGTCCCAGCCTGCGGCATCCCAGGGGCCAGCTGGCCTGGCCGCGTGGAGCAGCACCGAGGGATGCTGTGCTACCCGCCGGAAGGTCTGCTGGGGGATGCGGTGGTACCTGGGAGGCACGTGGGTGCCCCTGAGGCACGGGCATCGCCCTGGACCAAGCGCCATCACGCTGTTTCAGTGCCATTTGGCCACGTGGTGTTGGCGAGTGGTGCCAGGGACTGGGGACCTCGGGAGCCTCGGATTGCCCTGGGAAGGAGGCACGGGGGTGGGAGACGACGACATTTCACGGTCCTGGTCTAGACTTGGCTCGTAAACCCGGAATTATTGCAGGGAAGAGGGACTGCAGGCGGCACCTTCACAGGCTGCGGAGGGACGAGCCCATCCCCTCTAACACATCGCCCAGGCGAAGGCACCCATGCCTCAGTTTCCCCAATCTGCACTGTGCTGGTGAAGGGGGATTCGGCAGCCAGTTCCCCCCCATTTTCGTGCACGGGGGGCTCAGAGCAGGGCCTGGAGAGGTTAATGCCAGCGACGCCAGCCCTCGGCTGTCGGCACATGCTCTGCCTGGCCCTGAAACCCAGCCAGCTCCAGCTCCGGCAACAACAGCCGCTATTGTGTGCCGGCAGCCCCGCGCGGGCACCCAGCTGCCGCCGCAGGGTGGGAGGGTGCAACCGGCGGGTGACAAGTGGACTTTGTGTCCCCGCTTTGGGCTGCTGGTTGTTGGCTTTTTTTTTTTATTTTTATTTTTTTTAATAGGAAGCACAGAAAACAGGGCGTTCGGCTCCCGGCGTTTCTCCCAGCCCTCTTTGCAGCAAGGGAGGGGAAAAAATATTTTTTTAAGGCAACTGCTTGGCTATTTTTTTTGCCTTTTTGTTTTGCTTTTTTTGTCCCTCTTTTGTTTTTTTGCTTTTTTCCATGTGTTTTTTTCCTTTTTTTTGTTTCTTGGGTCTTTTCCTATGGTGGCCACGGATGCATCCCCTCAGAGGGGCTGTGTTTACCCAAGTGGCACCGTGTTTGTCACCGGGCTGGCTTGCTCCGGTGTGTAAATATGTGGCGGGAGGCACGTGACTGTGCTGGCAAACATCCTGCTGCCGGCTGTCGGTGCTGGGCCCGTTCCTTCTCCCTCCCCAGCAGCTCCCGGCTCCCTCCCGCGAGAGCAGGGCCGAAGCCTCCCGGCTGCTGCTCCCCAAGCACTGCCTTGGGGTTGAGCCCAAATCTCCAGCTGTTTTGGGGCTGAGAAGGAGCTCTACGGTCCCCAGCTGGGGCTGAAGGCAGAATTTGTCCCTGCTGTCCCTTCCCATGAGCCACAGGAAAATAGCCCCCTCCCTCCTTTGTTAGGAATGGGGAAACTGAGGCACGGCTCTGTGCTGGCTTTTAGCCCAGTGACGGCAGCAGGAGCAGATCAAACCTGCGGGGGAGGATTTTCCTGCTGGATCCTGAATCTTGTTAAACCAACATTTTTGTGCCTTTCGGGGGTGAGGGCTGTTGCTGTGGCAGAGGACACAGGGTCTCGCACCCTGCTGCCAGCTCGGCGCTTTGCCCGTGGGCTGCGGGGGTGCTGTGTGGGCAAAGCACCATTACAGGAGCATCGCTGAGGTCGAGCACAGGCAAGGCAGTGGGGGAAGGTGCCCAGCCCCGGCAGACAAGCAGGGAAGGCACGGCATGGAACGGAGACAGACTGTGGGCTGCTCACCAAAATGCCCGTGCTGGTGCTCCCTGCCTGCCTGGGCATCCCGGGGTGGGAAGGAGGGGAAGGCAACGTCACGGGCCAGGAAGCCAAGCCAAATCTCAGCCCAGTGATAACGTTTAACGTTGATTTTTGTATTCCCCTTCCTCCAACCTGGCAGGACTTCAGTGCCTGCAGAGCCAACGGCTCCCCCCAGCCACCTCGCTGCCCGACCAGCCTGCATCCGCGTGTCCTCTCCATCCCCACCTGACTCCGAGGCCCAGACCTGCCGGGGGGGGGGGGGGGGGGGGCTTGGAAGCAGAAAGAGCCCCCAGATAAAGGGTGTTTTGGAGGGATGGAGGCACCCTGAGGTCAGGGGTTCTTTGACTGGGAGCAGGCCCCTGTGGGTGCTTTTCTGTGGCCGGGCACCGTGCGAAGCTGTGTCCTGCATCCCGGCCCTCCGTGCAGGCTCATTCCCCACCAGCATTTGCAGAAGACCCCTGGACAAACCGCATCAGTCCGTTACCCCCCCTCAGCCCCCGGCTGCCGCTTCCTGTGCAAAGGGCACAAACGCACAGGGAAATCAAACTGGTTGCAAAAAGCTGGGCTGGGAGGGGGGCGATTCCCCACCCTGATAGCCTGGGGCACAAGAAGAGGCTGCCGGAGGACCCCCCAGGCACCCCCCCACTGCCCCGTGTCCCACCCTGAGGTGGCAGCTAGGCTTCGGGGGGGCGCGGTGCAATGCCTGGGTCCCAAACTGTCCCATGAATGTGGGGTTCGGGTCACATCCCCAAAGTCCTGGGGAGGACCCCGCCAGTGCCCCGCATGGCGCATCCCTGGGTGGGGGCTGGGTTGCTCCAGCCCAGCGACCCCAGACCCACCAACATGCCGTGCAGGGCTGGGCCAGGTCTCATCCTGCTCCCGATCTGTCTTCCCGCTGGCAGTGGGAAGTGCGACGACAGCACAGGCTGGGGGGTGCTGGGGAGCCCCGCACCGCCTGCCCCGAGCACCATCAACCCAGCTCCAGCCTCTGAACTGGGAAGTCGGTCTCAAAACCAGTCCGACTAGAATAACTGGGAAGGCAACTGTGGTTTCTTTTCAGGAAAAAAAAGAGATCTCGAAAAAGAACTGAAACTGTTTTCATTTGGACAAAAATATTCCTAGACATTTTTCCACGTTTTGCCAGCGTGCAAGAGCATTTGCTTTTCATTTTTCAATGGAAACCCAGAGAAATGTAATTGAAAATGATGTTTTCCCTGAAAAAAAAAAAAAGAAAAGGCAAAAAGCAATTACTGCTGAAAATCCGTTTTGGTAAAAACAAAGCGACTTGGTGAAAGAAAACCCTTCCAAACCTGGGCCTGACATGGCTCCCTGAGAGCTCTCCGGCCAGTGGGCGCAGCGGGGCTGGGTCCCTCGGGATGGGTGACGCACAGCCCCAGCCCCCAGACCCTCGCCTGCCACCGGGAGCTGGGGACCGGTGTGCCAGCGGGCGCGGGGCGCAGCGAGGCATCCCCACCACGTCCCCGCTGCATCCCCCGCGGCTTGCCTGCATTTTGGAGAGGGGTGTGAAGCAAACATGAGACAGCCTCAAACACTCGGTCCCATGGTGCTTTTTGGAATAGTGATAATTAAATTCAGACTTTTTTCCTTTCAAAATGCCCTGGAAAAATCCAATCACTTTGCAAATCAAAATAAGCATTTCCAATTAATCCTCTAACTCGAACCACATGGCTTTTAGGGAACGCGGTTGCACTCTGCTGAGACGCTATTTTTAAACTGGTGACGGCTCCGGCGATGTTCTGAGCGTGCTGCAGGCAGGCGCGGCACGGCCCAGGCAGCCGGGAGCTGCCAGAGCAGGGCATGGGGCACGGCATCGCCGTCCCCGCAGGTGTGAAGGCGCCAGGGCGGGTGGCACCTCTTGCTGGTGGCCCTGGTGTCTGCAGGGACATGGGCTGAGGCTTCCTGAATTCAGCTTTGCATGACCAACGTGGTTGTGGTGACCCCCTGCTCCTCCCCACGGCCAAGGGGGTCCCAGCACCAGCGCCCCCCAATACCTGCCCTAGGGGCTGAGGCTGCACCAACTCATCACAGGCATGGGCAGCTGGCCGGGCTCGTGATCTGGGTGGCCCGGCAGGGACAGGGGTGGTCAGGGGTGGTGTGAGAGCAGCACTGGTTGTCACAGGGGGAGGATGAGAATGTTAAACTCTCCCCCTGAAACAACCCCCTGGGTTTACTGTGGAGACCCTGTGGGGGGGGGGGAAATCCTGGTGAGGCTGGCAGCGCCCATCACTGCTCCCCATGGTGCCAGTGGGAGGAACTGGTGGCACTGCTGGGCCACTGTCCCCCTCTGCCACCTCCCCTCGCCACGGGGACGAGACCCCCAAGGGTGCCTGAGTGAGGGCACCCGGGGGGCCAGCTCCTGCCTCCTGGTCCTCGCCCCCACCTCACCCCGGCAGTGGCATTTCCAGGCCCCCGCTGCTGCGGCGGTGCCAAGGCGGTGCTGAGCCGTGCTAGCTGCCACCCGCCGAGCCCGGGGGGGGGTTATTTTTAGCCCTGGCTGGGGATTTGGGTGCTAAGCAGCCGGCACCTCGCAAGCTGATTTGAGCGCTAAGCTGAAAAGCTGGGGACGTGGCCAAGGCAGGCGCAGATCTGGCCCCCGGCCCCCACCGGCCCCTGGCGCTGGGCGAGGTGGTACCCCAGCCCTCCTGGGGAGGGGGCTCTGGGTGATGCTGGGGGGCGGCATCCCCCCGCCTGCGTCTGTCACCCCCCCCACGCTCCCCGTGCCCAAGGATGCCGAGGGGCAGTGGGGGTGCTGGCCCCCCTCCAGGGTGCGGGGGCTGGCGCTGGGAGAAGCTGCCGTCGGCAGGGCGAGGCAGGAGCGGGAGCCGCGCGCCCCAGCCAAAGTCAACTCAGCCATCGCCGTTCCCAGGCTCAGTGTGCTGACGGGCACCCCAGTGCCCGGGGCCTGTGCAAGTGGGATGCTACCCATCCCCCCACCCATCCTCCTCTTCCTCACACGTGTGCTCTTGCACCGGTTTTTCCTCCTGGTCTGTTTTGGGAGCATCCAGGAGCCCCACAGCACCCCCTTTCCCCGGGGGCTGGAGCCGCGGTGGGGCTGAGGCTGGGTTTGGCACCGTTTCGAGAGCTAAGCCAGCACCTGGAGCTGGGAGTCGTGGGGATGCTGGGGGTCCAGATCACCCCAGTGTGGGGGCTGGAGAGCCCATGTCACCTGTGGAGGGAGAAATGAGGGTGCTGAGCTCCTGTGGGAGCTGCAGCAAAGGAGGGGCAGTGGAGCCGGACACTGGAGTGCTGAGAGTGCTTGGCCTCAGCTCAAGGTGCCCCAAACTTCACGCTGTGCCATGCCAGCCAGGTCCTCCCCACAAGCATCCCGGCCTCGCTGCCTTCATCACCTCCTGCCTGTGCCTTGTCCCCCGGCCTCGGCCATTGCCTGTCCCCACTGGGGTCCCCGCTGGCCATGCTGCCGGCTGGGAAGGAGCCGCTGTACCCTGGGGACACCCGGCACAGTGGCAGGCTGGGGATGGTGCATCAGGCACGGTGGGCAAGTGGCAGAGGGGATGACCTCGGCTGGTCCCCCCCTCCCCTTCCCCCTTCCCCCCCCCCCCAGCTACAGGGTGGTGCCCGCCACTTGCAAAGCCCCGCAGCCACCGCACCCTGCCAGCTGGCTGCCAGCCCTGCCTGGCACCCGCTCCCTGCCCGCTCCTGCCTGCACACGCCGCCGGCAGGGCCCTCGCCCAAGCCCCAGCGCGCTCAGCACCTGCCTCGCACCCTGCGCCAAGGAGCCCAGCCTGACCCTCCTCCCTGCCCGAACCGCGCCGTCTGTGCCACAGACGCCAAGTTTTGCCCTGTGTGGAAACGCTTTGCTCCTGCACCGATGGCTGATTTATCACCTGTAGCTCACGGCACCCAACACCCCACCGGGCAGCACGGAGCCCAGCCAGCACCGCTACCGGCTCCTCTTCCCCACCCGAGGAAGCCGACAGCATCTCCGGCTGCGCCTGGGCCGGTGGGTGTTTGGCAGACAGGCGCGGAGGCGGCTTTCGGCACTGTACCTGTGCCAAGCAGGCGGCTCCAGAACGCTGCTGGTGCTGGCGGTACACGGCTGGTCCCTGTGGGTGCCTGTGGCTCCTGGGGGAGCTGGCGGGGGGGATAGTGGGGTACCAGCCGTGGGGGAAGTGGGGCCATTCCCCGAGTGTGCCAGGGGCAGGGTTAAGGGTATTTTGTGGGGAGGAAAGAGGCTGCCATGCCTGGCTCCCAGCCCTGCAGTGTAGGCTTTCCAAGCCGCTTGCCGTTCCTTTCTGAGCTTATTAAGAGCTGGGCTTTGTCAATAAGGCACCATGTAAAGCACATTGTTGTCTCTTAGCAACCTTAACTGGTTTAAGAAGAATTTTGTTTGGTTTTTTTTTTGGGGGGGGAATATAGAAGAAACGCACCAGGAAATGGCTGCGCCAGCCGGGTTCATCCGGGAGCACCAGCTCTCCCGCACGAGTCGTCGGCGCAGCACAATGGCTTGGCCCCGGCTCCCTGACGCCCAGCCCCAGCTCCCGGCCCTGCTCCCAGTTACAAAACGGGAGCGTGGGGAGCACTGGGAGCCTGCTGGGAGAGGGGGATGCAGATCCGGGAACGGGTGATGCTGGTGATGGGGAGGTCACTGTGCTGTGCCAAGTTGGGTGCAGGAGGTGGGGAGGGGACCACGTCCCTCATGTGAGGGCAGGAGGGAGCTGGGGCTGTACCCCACCGCTCTCGGCTCGGAGCCCTCCCTGTGTCCCCAGCCCTGTCCCCTGCACAGGAGGTGGTTGAGGTGCCACAACCAAGGGCAGCACCAGGCTGGCGGTGGCAGAGTGGACGGGACCCAAGGTCCCCCACTCCTACCCAAGCAGGACCAGGATGGATGGGGACAGGGGTCCCGCCATATCCCTGCCCAGGGTATACTGGGGTAACTGGGCCCCAGTCGCAGCCTCCCTGTGGTACTGGAGCTGGTTAATGGCAAACGGTGCCGGGGAGCATTAACCGAAGCGGGCAGGGGGGCGGGGGTATGAACAAGCGCAGAAGGTGAATCTGCAACCGCAGGAAGTCAGTTATTAATTCGAGTGAGACATTTTGCCCCTTGATTTCCTGTAATTGCGCCTTTATGTAACGGCGGGGGAAGGGTGGGCGATGCCATGGGGAGGGGGCAGCCAGCGTGAGGGGGGTGCAGAGTCTGGTGTCTCTCACCCTGCACCCCTCCAGCTGCTCCCCGAGCCCCCCCATGCCAGCCCCAAGGGAGAAGGGTGTCAGGGTGGGAGCCAGCATGCCACCATGTGCCAGGGGACGTGGGGGACCCCGAGCACATCCTGTGCCTTCCCCACAGGAACTGCCCCCCTCCCCGTTCCCAGCCTGGGCCCCAGCGGGCTGTTGTGCCCTTGGGGACATGACTGGGGCCTCATGTCCTCATCTCACCTCCTGGGTTTGGGGGACAGGAGCTGGCAGAACCAACCACCCCCTGCGTGGTGCTGGCGTGGCGTGCAAACACGGGTGTGTTTGTGCAGGGATGCACTTGCACACGTGGATGTGACACATGTGGGCACATGCCTGTGTGTGCGCACTCACATGCATGCTCACACGTCAGTGTGCATGCATGCATGTTTGTCTGTGTGTGCACACATGTGCGTTGCTGTGTCCCCCCAGCACACACTACAGGGCACCACCACGCACATGCTGAGGAACACGGGTGCACAGGCAGGCCGGTGGCAGGGCGACACGTGTGCCAGGGCCCACGGCAGCCCTTGGTGCCGGCTGGCGGGCAGCCAGGACCGCAGCGGGCTGGGAGGGGGCTGGGGGATGCACCACTCCCCTGCCTTCAATTGGCTGAGCGGTAAATAAATAAAAGGGAATTAAATAAATAGAGGCGAGTCAGTTTATATAATCGCTGGTACAGTTTGTCCTGAACCTCTGCACGGATTAGAGAGCTGGCACCAGCCGTGGGTCATTAGCAGCTGGGCTGAGCCCCCCCAGTGTGGCCGCCCCAGCCCTGGCCCCCTGGCCAGTGGCACCCAGCCTTGCCCCCTATTTACCTACCCGGGTACTTTTTAACAAGCAACCTTGGGAAGGGCTGTGCGCATGTGTGCGCGTGTGTAAGTGCCTACATGGATGCGTGTGCACACGCGTGTGCCTCTCTGCGCACATGCGTGGGTATGTGTGCACACCAGAGGGCACACAGGTGTGTGCAGGCGCCTGCCTGTGCCTGAGCATGTCGGGGTGTGTGTGCATGGAATTGTGAGCCTGCCTGCATTTGTGTGCCTGTGTCCATGCATGCGTGTTCATGTGTATATGTGCATGGCTGTGCACGGACATACGCATGCGTGTGTATGTTTTCAAGCATGTGTGTGCCTCCGTGCATGCACGTATGCGCTTGTGGGTGTGCACGCACAGGTGTGTGTGTTTATGGGAGCATGTGTGTGCACGCATGTGTATTTGCACATGTGTTTGCGCGGGTGGGAGCATGCCAGCACATGTGTGTGCCTCTGTGTGTGGTGCACGTGTGTGCACACCTCTGCACAAGCGCGTGTGTTGGGGTGGGAGGAACACACACACAGCCCGCTCCCCCCGCCCTGCCGCAGCAAAGGTGACAGCGTGCCAGGACACACTGGGTGCCAGCACGCCAGGGTCCCCGTGTCCCGCCGCACCCCACTCTCTCCTCCCGATGCCCCAAACGCCCCCACACCCCCACCCTCGGGACCACAGCCGCCCCCAAACCTTGACACCCCCTGCCCCATAGGCCCCCATCCTCCGCAGCCCACCGAGGGAGGGGGGCCCGGCAGAACTTGGGCGGCAGGGGGGGGCCGGGGTGTCCCTAGGCTCAGCCCCCGCCCCCCGGAGCCCCCCGCCCGGCGCGGGGCTGCCCGTGGCCGTGGCCGTGCGCGCTCTGCTGCTGCCATCTAGTGTCGCCCACGGGCGAGCCCCGGCCGAGGGGACCCCACAGCCCGTGTCCTGCGGGGGCCACGGGGCACCCACCCGCCAGCTCGGCCCTCGCCGTGGGGGCTGCTGGGGCTGCGACCCCCTCGTTCTGGGCCACGAGGCGCTGGGGGGACCTGGGGCAGCAGCGGGTACTGGGGGGACAGAAACCCTTTCTCCGATGACCCCTGCGGCCCCACGCCACCAGGGAAGGGCTCGGAGAGGCTGGGTGCTGCGATGCCACCCAGACACCACTTCACCTCTGCCCCCCCCCAGGACCCCCGTCTCCCAAGGCATCGTCTGTGGCGGGGGGGTGCCGGATCCTGATTTTACCCACCGGTGACCATCCCAGCACCCTTTGTCATTGCAAGGGTTGGTGGCCACAGAGGGGCCGACGAGCAGCCAGGGATGGGTGCCACGGGTGGGCGGCTGCACCAACGTGGTGCATCTCACCCCACTGTCGTGGCGGAGGGCTGGGCTGCAACCCACTGCCGCAGCAGCCCCCAAAGGAGCCTTTTCATGCCCGGCGCTGGCGAGCAGCTTTCCTCCCTTTCTGCCGAGGCAGCTGAGCCTCCCCGAGATGGATGGCCTCACCCTGCGCTCGATACCTGCTGACTCAGGGACTTGTGCGCTAGCATTGACGGATCGGCCCGCTGCTTCCATCCCTGCGCCCCTGCATCCCTGCCGGGGCTCGGCAGTAAATCGGCTGTGCCGAAGCCAGCCAAGCCCGTGAAACACTCGTGTGCAGATGCTTGCTCCAGCCCCACGAAGAGGGGGGATGATCGATGGGGTGTCAGCAGAGATTCAGGCTCCTTGGTGCTTTGCTCAGGGACGTCTTGGCAGGAGATGCCGCAGAGGTATTTTTAGCTGCGTAATTCATAGCTACCTCCAGCCTGATTAATTTTTTTCTCCATTGGTCAATCCATCACGCGCCCTTCACTGCCTGATGGATGCGCGCTGGGAGCGGGGCGTGCTGGGAGGGGCTGATGCAAAGCCCGGGCGCCGGGTGCGTCCCTTTGCATCAGCTCCAACCTTTGCTCCTGTTTTATAGAGGGTAACGCGAAATGCGACAAGCCGGGGCGCAGTGTGGCAGCGAGACAACCCGCCTGTCTCAAGGGGCTCACACCTGGCCGGTGCCACCCAGCCGGCTGCAGTGGTGAGCGGCCGTGGGGCAGAATCGGTGCTGGGAGCGGGTGTTGACTGTGCACCAGCTCCTGGGATGCTCCAACCTTTGCCAAGGCACTTTCCCAGCCAGAGAGCCTGAAATGGGAGCCAGGGAGAGGCTGCAGCATCCCACATTGTTCGTCTCTAGTGAAAGCATCTCCACTTAGCCCTGATTCAGCAAAACAGTGTTTTTTTCTGAGCGCTGCTGCTCCCAGGATGAGGACAGACAGTCCTGGGGACTGCCAGCATCGCCCAGGCGTGCGGGCGCAGAAGGTGGGTTCCCAAAACATTTTAGGGGTTAAAAGCAGACGGCTGATGTACTTGACACCTTGGTGGGAGATGGGGGCTGAGGGAGCTAAAAGGACCAGCCTTATTCAGGATTTAGGGTCCCATTTGTGTTTGCTCATCTCCCCAGGCACCCCTCCCCTCCCACAAACCCTGCAAATGCCACGGCGAGCAGCACAACCTGCCCGTGTGAGAGCCGGCATGTGTGGGTGCACCATGGGGAACCCGGCAGTGGGGACACCCCGAAACCACCCCCCACAGAGCCCCTGGGCTCCTGCCAGCCCCCTTTCTGGCCCACCAAGTGTCGCTGCCGCCCCCGTGTCCTGGCGTGACCTGCCTCCTCCATGCCGGTGGCTGAGACCGGAGGCAGCGTGGGGCTGCGGGGGCCGCCTCAAAGGCCCAATTTTCTCGCTCTGAAGCCCCGGCTCTGTTCGAGGCATCAGGCAGGGCCACGGGGCCACCGGGGCAGCGTGGGTGCTCCCGAGCAAAGGGGCGCCGTGTTCCTGCTGCAGCACAGGGGGCTGCCGGGGGGGGGACAAAAAGCCAGTGCCCTCCACCTACGGCCCTTTGATACTGGCCCAGCCTCTTGCCCTGGAAACTGCAGCCGCCCACGGCAGGGTCGCTCAGGGCAGGATCTGCCCTTGTCCCCCCTCCTCAGCCCCCCGCCTGAGCCCTGATGGAGCTGGCATGATGCCAGGTGCCAGCCCTGCGCAGGGACAGGGGACACCCAAATGTCCCCCCCTGGGTTTGTCCCTGCCTGTGTTGCTCACAGCCGGGGCTTTTGGGCTTCCCTTGAAAGCCTGAGTTGCTGCAGTGGCAGCGGCTGGTGCTTCCTGGCAGGAATCCGCTCAGCCCATCTGCTTCCCAGAAATCTCACGTACCAGCCCGGGAGAGCCGTAGGTTCCCTTGCAAAGCGAGACGGGTGCTGAGGAGCTGCTGCAAACACCCGGGGACCCCACAGCCCCTGGATCAACCTCCTCTGCAAAGCTGTGCAGGGATTCCTCTCCTTCCCCAAACCAGTGCCCCAACCGGCCTTAAGTTCCGCTTAAGGTGATCCCCAGCCCCTGCCCTGAGCCAGGGTGGGTGCTGGGGGACAGACAGACAGACGTCCAGGTCCTCCCATGGGCACTAGCCCAAGGCCAGAGACTGGGCGAGACCTTCACGGCCCAGTAGGGAGATATTCCCTGTCCACAGCGAGTTTTTCTCCGTAAAACACTGATGGGAGAAAAGCACCTGGGGGAAGCCCTGGTGAGGACAACCCAGCACAGCCCCAGGCCTGGCTGGGACCTGGGGCAAGGCCAAGGTCAGCAGGAGGAAGCAGAAACCCCTGATGCAGGGAAACCCCCCGACCAGATGAGCCTGGGTGGGGGGATTGAGTCCCAGCCCTCCCCGCCTCGGTCCCAGCCAGGGCTGCGGCAGAACCCCCATGTCCTTGGCCCGACGTCCTGCTTCTGCCCCGCAGCTGGCCTTCCCCCTCCAAAACCAAGCGGCCGAGACCCGACCCTGACCCCCCAACCCAGCCGCCCCCACTCACCATCCACCACGTCTTCGCCCTCACGTCGTAGCACAGCTGCCACTTCACCGAGCCCTCGGCCACCAGTGCCGCCGCCGTGCCCAGCGCCGCCATCCCCTCCCGGCTACTCCAGGAGGCCCCCAGCACCATGCCCCATGCCCGGTGCCATCACAGACTCTTTCCCCCACCCCTAAAAGCCCCCAGAGCAGCCTCCAGGCATGGAGGGCACTTGGAGAGAAGCAGCTGGATGGAGGCGAGGAATCATCCCTGCCTGGGAGCACTCTCGCTGCCCCAGGGAGGCGGGCTGGCCGCTCTCGGTTGGGCTGGTGGGTGGTCACTGCGCTGCAGAGGCTGTGCCAGCAGCCGGGCACGCCTGCGGGATGGCACCTGCACCGGGGGGTCGCAGGGACCCCCGGGGGTGGGAAGGCAAAGGGATGTGCAGGGTCTTCGAGGCTTTGGGGGTTGCTTTGGCTTTGGCTTCCCAGCAAAGGGGCTGCTGCAGGTGCCACCTACAACCCCCAAGCCCCAGCGCCAGGGACCCTTGAAACCAGAGAGGTACACAACCATGTCCCTGCATAGCTGACGGACCCCCCCCCCGCCACCCCCTCACCGCTGTCTGCCTGTGTGCTCCCAACACGTGCACCACGGAGCCGTGCTCTGGCTCTCACACCTGACGAAACTCAGGGATGAAGCAGGTGGGACACTCATCTGAGGGACACGGGGGCTGGGGACCAGCAGAGCTGTGGGGGCTGATCTCTGCTTGCAGTGTGGTGGCAGAACCTGGTCACTGGCAGCTCCTGGCTGGGGGGTCCCAGCCCCCCTGCCCTGGCTTGGTCCCAGAGTGACCCGGCCCCAAGGATGTCGGAGGCTCCTGGGGGTGATGTCCTTTGGGCCCCACTGGTGCCACGTGTGCTTCAGGGATCCCCAAAGGATCCCAGCTGGGGTCATGCCTGTCCCCTTCTCCCTGAGCCCCGCTCTGCCCCCAGGGATGAGCTTTCCTGGACTTTGGGCTCTGCTGCAGGGAACCCCGACCTCCAGCGAGCACTGGAGGCTGTCAGTTGTCCATGTCACCATGAATATAGATGGATTTAGTATCCACCCTCCCAGTAATTACAACTTTACTGGGGGTTTGGGGGTTGTGGGCTGATCACCTCTGCATGTGGTTAAACTGGTGCTTATGGCTCCATTATCCCCAGCTGCAGCTGGGTCCTTCCAGGTGCTGCCCACTGGGACAAACTCCAGGCCCTGCTGGGTGCCCTCCACTGCCCCTCGCCCCCTGCCCTCCCTCCTGCCTGCTGTTTTACCAACGCTGCCAGCCAACATGCTGGCAGAGCCCAGCTCCTCCCCATGGCTTTACCAAAGATGCATCAGCTGCCAGGGGCATCCCTGGCACCCAGTGACCCATTGGTGATGCCAGTAGCAGGCAGGTGAGACCCAGGGTTTTGACGGGAGGATGGAGGAGGTTTGGGTTTTTTTGGCTTTCAAGGCCCAGGACCCACAGGTGAAGCTGGTTTTATGCTGAGCTGGAGATTTGATGACATTTGGGGAGATTTAAATGAGAAACTTTTGGGGATGGGAGTATCCTGCTGGCTGGGGTCTGCCAGTGCTAGGCCCTGCTGGTGCTGGGGGGCTCGGGCACTGCTGCAGGCACAGTGCCAAGGGATGTGGGAGATGGCTGTGCCAGGAGGGAAACAGTGGGAGAGGCAGGTTGCAGGAATTCAGCTCCTGGAAATAAGTAATTTCAAGGCCTGGAGATTCTGATTTTTTTTTATACAATTTTTAAATCCTCATTTTTGATCAAAAAGGCAGGCTTTTTTTGGGGGGAAAGAACTCAGGAGCTTTTTCTGAACGTTTCCTCTTCTGATGAGACTTGTTTTCATGCCAATGAGGTCTTGGGGCAGAAAATAAAGCCAATGGTGAGCCATGGGAGCAGCTCGGCATTTGGTGCCAGGGCTGGAAGAGAGATGCTTTGGGGCAAGGGTGCTGGAGGGTGGCATCAGGCAGCAGTGGGTGCAGACCCCACAGTGGAGGTGAGGGCAGAAAGACCACGCTGAGTGAGGAAAAGCTTCCTTTTTAAGAATTGTTGACTGCTTGAAGTGCATGGTTTTAAAGCAGCGTGTGCCGGCACATGATAACGTGTGTGTGCACGCACCAATATGCGTGTGCACAAGCACTCCCGTGTGTTTGTGTGCATTTCTGTGGGGGTGTTGGTACATGCAGGCGATGCACTGACTGTGAGTGGAGGAGACGTGTCCTGCTCAAAGCAGGGCTCTCCTGCCCTGGGGCTGCCACGCTGGCAGAAGCAGGGAGGAGATGACACGAGACAGCACCCAAAAATACATCGGGGGCTGGAGAGACCTTGGTGGAGTTGGGAAGGGCCTGGCATGTCCCTGGCTGGGGGAAAGGGCCCTGGCAGGATCTGGGGGGACCCTGCACCTCCTGCAGGGCACTGTAGCCCTGTCAGGGTGGTGGTCATGGGGGTGGGCGCCGTGGGAAATGGGATGCTGCCAGGGATGAGGGAGTACCATGCGGCCAGCCTGGTTTAGCGGAGCTGCTCCGCCACCATGGGCTGAAGCCCTGACTCTGTCAGTCTGGAAATGTTTTCCACCTGCCAGTGGGAGACAGAAGGGGGGTGACACCCCCAGGGCAGGCAGGGAGAGGTAGCTGCAGTGCTGACTGCCATGCCAGGTGCTGGCACCCGCCCTGGTGTGGGCTGGTTCCACTGTCCCTGGGGCAGAGCTGCTGGGAAGCAGAGCACCAGGGGAGCGGTGGTGGTGGGGAAGGGGATGGGCTGAGCCAGCTGCTCCAGCCAGGGGGTTCTGGGCAGGACTGCCTCAGCATCTCCCCATTGCCCGTGATGATCCCGTCTACTCTGCCTTACCAGGGATGTGCAGGTGCAAAGCCCAGCCCTCCGTGCCATGGTTCCCCTGGCAGGCAGGGCTCTGCAGCCTGCCACATCACCTCCTGGGGCGCCCCCCACTGCCCCCTGCCCATGCCTGGGGTGTTGTCCTTGGAGAGGAGGGAGGGAGCTGGCAGCTGTGCTGCCCCCAGGGTGGCCCTGCCTGTGCTGCTGCCTCGTGGGGGGTGGGGTGGTGGTGGTGTGTGTGTCCACGTGCATGTGTGCGTGGGTACGTGTGCGTGGCTGAGGGTGTGGATGTGCACATGGGTGCTGCTGCAGATGTGCGTGCACATGTGGATGTGCGCAGGCATACCTGTGTGTGCTTGGGCTCCACAGACACACTGGGGTGGGTGTGCACCACGTGTGTGCATGCTGGTGCACAAGGATGACCATCCTTTGTGCTTCCTGCTGCTGCCGCCAGTGACCCCAGTTCCTCTGCTGGTAGGGGGCTGACCTGCTCCAGGCCCATGACCACTTCATGGGGGGCCAGTCCCTGCTGCCCCACTGTGGCCACACGTTAGCGACCAGGGGCCAGCATACGAGATCAGACCAGGGCACTTGGGTCCCACAGAGCTCTGCACATGTGCCCTCACTGCCCTGTGCCTTGGTTTCCCTTGGTATCTTTTTGTCCCCTGGTGTCCCCGATCCCACCTTCTGCTGATCCCTGCAAGATGTGATGATCCCATGGGGGTGGCATAGTGCCGCCCTTGCTTACACTACGGAGGCATTGCGAGCAGCAGGATGGAAGACTGAGTCCATCACCTGGCTCCACAGCAAGAAGGGAGGCAGACGGGGGCAGGCTCAGGATGAAACCCTGACTGAGCTCATGTTCCCAGGTGATGGAGTTGGGGGCTCTGCTTTAAACCCCCATGTAGGACCCCTCCCATGAGGATCAGGCTTCTGGAGCCGGGGTGCTGGTCCCTCCCTGGGACCATGACAGCTTCTCCAGCCCCTCAGCCAGGACCACTGTGCCCAGATAGAGCATCTCTTTGGGATGTGGCATTCGGAGGTGGCGAGGAGAGAGGGGACCCTCTCGGCGAGGGATGATGACAGTTTACCCCCACCTGCTTCGACCCACTTCAGAACAAGCCCAGTGTGGCACGTTGCTGCCTCCTGCCCCCAGGGGCTGCAGCCTCCTCCCTGCCTGCCCCCGGTGTGGGGTAACCGCTGCACCCTGAAACCACCCCCCGCTTTGGGCCGAGCCCCCCCGGGCTGTACAAGCCATACAGCCCCCCCGGCACTATGTCGCAGGACAGGTGTCCCCCCCCGCCTCGGAGCAATGTAGGTAGGACAGCCTCCCCCTCCCCGGGGCAGGGCCGCTCCCCTTCCCACGGGCGTGACAGACACCCCCCGGGGCCACACGGGCAGGACCCCCCCGGGGTGGGGGCCATCCGTTCAAGACACCCCCCCTCGGGGGTGCACAGGAGGGGGCTTTGCACCCCTTGGGGCGGGGACCCGCCCCCCAGCCCTGGGTGCGGGGGGGGGGGGCGGTGCCCGGCGGCCCCTTTAAGGCGGGGGCGGCGGGGTGACGTCAGGAGCTGTCCCCGGTGCTGAAGCAAGATGGCCGCCCGCTAGGACCGGGGCGGCGGCGGCAGCGGCGGCCCCCGCGCCCCCCCCCCCCCGCCCCCGGCACCGGCGCCGCCACCGGGACCATGTCGCTGCTCTGCGTCGGAGGTACCGGGCGGGCGGGGGGGTGCGGCTAGGGGCTGCCCGGCGGCGGCGGTGAGAGGAGGGGGGGGGCGGGGGGGAACCGGGGCTGGCGGGGTTGGGGCGGGGGGGAGGGGGTCGTGGGAACGGCTCCATTCACAAAAACCGTCGCGTGGATTTATGAATGAACCGGCGGGGGCGCGCGCGGCGCCGGACTCGGGGGTGGGGGTGGGGAAGCAGCGCGGGGGGGGGTGGGGTGGGCGCGACCCGCCCGCCGAGGGGCAACCCCCCCCTCACCGCCCCCGCCGCCGTAGGGAGCGCTCGGCAGGGAGGGGGCTCCCCCCGCCCCCCCTCTCCGCCTTCCCTCCCCCTCCGAGCTCCCTCCTACCCCTCCCCCCCCCAAACGCAGGCCCCCACGTGCCCACCCCCAACTCCCCCCACCCGTCTGCCCTCCCCCTCCCATCTCTCCCCAGATACCCCCAGCACCCTGCACGCCCCCCCAAGTCCATCTCCCGGCACCCCCACCCTGCAGACGCCGCCCCCCCCCCCATTCCCAAACACCCCCCACCCCAAACACGCCCCGTACATCCCCCAACGCCCCACACAACCCCCCGATTCCCATCCCTCCAGCACCCCCTCCCCAAACACACCCCCAAGCGTCATCTATCCCCAAGCACCTCCGTAATCCCACCTCCCCCCCAAAAACCCCCAAACACCCCCAGACCCCTCTGTCTTTCCCCACTCCCCCCTACAAAGCCCTAAATACCTCCCACCCCCCAAATTACACCTCCCCCTCAGCCCCCTGCGTCCCTGCAGGCATTGCCCCACCTCGAGCATGGGGATGCTGGGGGGGCAGGATGGGAGCATGGTGGTCTGGGTGCGGGTCAGGGGTGCTGGCCACCCCCTACTGGGGGGAAATGGGGGGACCACCCAGGGAGGGGAGGAGGGGATCCCCTCACCCCAGGTGAATCCCACAGTCTCAGGTTACTCCGGATTGCATGCTCAGTCTGGGGGGTGGGTTGGGGGAGAAGTCTGGGGGGGTCCCTTTCCCCTCTTTAGGCCCTGTGACAGCCTGATGGGGAGGGGGTGGCACTTGTGGGTCCCAGGGTGGCAGGGCAGAGGTGGCAGAGTGGCAGCTGGGGACAAGGTGGGACACAGGTTGTCTGGGATTCCCCTACCAGTGTCACCTGCCCAGGAGAAATCAGGATGAAAACGGGGGCGCCCCCACTGCTGCCTGAACTCAGCGAGATGGGGGGCTGTGCCCCCTCCCGCTCCCCCCCGTGTCCTTGTCCCTTAGGTGCTGTCACAGCCCCCACTCTCCAGGTAGTGCCACAACCGCACACAGGGAGCTGGGGGGCCAGGAGCCGTGCCAAAGCCGGTGTGGCCCCCAGCCAGACACCTGCCAGCCCCAGATTTGGGGTGTCCCCCCCCCCGGCAGGGGCAGGGCCATGTCCTTACTGCAGTTTAAGGGATTGTCACACGTGGTGACACCCTCAGTGAAGTCGGGGGCGGATGGTGAGAAACGGCTCCCAGCAGGTTTGGGCTTCCCCCGCTGCCCCGTCACCGCTTGCCACAGTCACAGCTGCTTTTGTCACCCTATTTTTGGGGTCGCAGGGGTGGAGGTGCCACCCCAGCGCCTCCCCCAGCCTTCCCCTGCCCCTCCTGGGGGGGCAGGGCCATGTGCAGCCCCCAAGAGCTTCGTGCTGGGGGTGTGTGCCTGGCTGAAGGGGCCCTGGGAGGTGTGGGGTGAGCGGGGACAGGGGTTCGTGGGGGGACGGGGGTGTCTGGAGGCAGACGGACAGATGGACGGGCGGGTGGAGGGGCATCCGGAGGGACAGATGGAGAGACAGAAGGACAGATGGATGGAGGGGTGGGGAGACGTGAGCAGGTAGACGGAGGGGTGGGTGGCGGGCTGGGTGGAAGGATGGAAGGAGGGAGGGAGGGGGTGGAGGGACGGACAGACAGACGGGGGGGGGGTCGGGGTGGGTGGAGAGGCAGGTGAGTGGGTGGGTGGTCGAAGGATGGGTGGGCAGAGAGATGGTGGATGGACAGAGGGATGGGCGGTTGGACAGACGGGTGAATGGGTGGAAGGACAGGGATGGCTGGATGGACAGAGGGTGGGTGGGCAGACAGGACACTGCGGGGCTGTTTACAGCCCAGCCTGGTTTTTACGCTGTGGCCAGTGCAACCCCCACCAGCTGCCTCCTGCCTCAGTTTCCCCAACTGGCCAACACCCCCGAGAAGAGGCTGATTACCCAGCCTGGGGAACACTCTGGGTCTTCCAGCCTGTTGCGGGAGCACCCAGCCCCCAGGGGGGTCCCACTGTCCCCAGCTCAGGTTGAATTTAGCCCAAGGGTGGCACCCTGGGACCCGCCACCCTTGCAGCAGCTTTGGGGACTCATTAGTGGCCAGGAGAGCAGCAGAGCCCTCTCAGGGCCACCAGCCGCAGATGGTGGCAGCAGGACTTTTCCCCAGCAGTAGATGACAGCCAGGAGAGCCACGTGTTCCCTGGGTAATTGTTTGTTCCTGTCAGCTCGGGTATTTTTGGAGCTTTTCCTTCCCCTGCTCTCCCAGTTCGTTTTGGAGGCAGCGGCTGGCGGAGCAGGCGGCCCCAGTGGGTGCGTCTGGGTCTGGGGTGAGAGCGAGCTCCCGTGCCAGGGGTCCCTGTGCCGCTCTGGGTATGCCCCACAGGCAGGTCCTGGTACCAATTACTGTATCTAAGATAATAACGATAATCTATAATCTATAAAATCATACATACAGGGAAAAATATATAATATTAGAAGACACAGTGATGCTGGCTGTCCCCACGCAGTCCCCTGAGCTCCCAACCTGGCCACACTAGGGGGTCTCTGGGATCCTGCAGCCTCATGCCTGGCCTTGAACCAGCCCCACACATGTGAACGCCACCCCCTCCCCCCCACCCACCCCCCCGCCGCCCCCCATCCCTGAGTGAGGCCACAGCTCCCAGAGTCCTGCAATTCACAGGGAACACAGCTGCAGGGCCACCGCTGGCCGCCTTCCTTGGGACAAAGATGCCCAATGTGGGACCCTTGGGGCGGCACAGGACCGGCGGCCAAGCCCAAGGGTCCCCAGTTATTTTGAGAGCAGTGTAAGCCCCCACCCCAGTTTGCTCAGGGGTACCCCAGGGCTAGGGTGGGGCTGCCCATGCCGTGTTGCCTCCTTCGAAGCCCGTCGGGCACGTGGAGCTGGCGGCAGCCCCACGGCCCCTCTGGCGCTGGCAGCGGGTGATAAGTGGCTGGCGAGTGGCACATCTCTGAAATCAAATTACCTTTGATATCGCCAGGGCTATTTTCATCCCTCCTCGGTCACGTTGGTCTTCCACCCGCTGGCACCCGCGTCATTTAACCATTTTCCGGGTGCTGTGTCATTCCCTCCCTGCCTGGTCCCCTCCTGTGAGCCCCGAGGACGTGCCTCGCCCCTGCCACCCCCCAGCAGTGCCAGCATCGGTGCCAGGCTCTGCCCGTTCCCCTCCCCACTGTGGGCAAAACCTGGTGCCGCCACCCCCTGCACCTCCCGCTCGCAGCACTGGTGCAAAGCTGGGAGGATCAGCCAGAATTGGGGGCGTTTGTTCCTGTGGTGCTGAGCAGGATCTGGCCCAGATGCAGCCCCCACCCCCGCCCCATGCAATCAGCCAGTTGGGAAGGGTCCTCAATGGGCAGCCCCTGGGAGGGGGACAGGGCTGGGGAGTGGTTTGGGGGTCGTTGCTGCAGCAGAGTTGGTGGGGGAGCATCTCCACCCTCCAGGGGCTGCCGGAGGGTGGGGAGGGGAGGGTTACAGCCCCCCTATCCACCCCCCACCCCCCACCCCCACCCCCCCACCCCGGTTTTCTGTAGGAAATCTAGGTCAGCACTTTGGGAGAGGGCGAGAGCCTTAACCCCGGTGCAGCTGGGCTGGTGCCCTACAGCAGGGAGCTGGGGGAAGGGTCCCCCGACCCCCCCCTTTCCCCCTGGGGCGTGTATTGTAACATCATCTGTTTCCCCCAGTGGATCTGAATTCCCAAGCCGGGGGGTGAGGGGAGTTAAACATTCCCTCAGCAGATGAAGGCTGGTCATTTGGGCTTGCAAGTTGTCCCAAAGTGGTAGGTTTTTTTGGGGGGGACCTTTGCTACCCTCTGGTGCCCACCTCCCACTCATGCCTGATCCCCCTCCCTTGCGCCTGGCACTGGGGACCCCTGATTTACACCAGCAGGAGGGATCCTTTCCTCACCTTGCAGCTGTGGTGGGGCAGCGGCCAGGTGGGGTCCTGCCACACCCTTGGAACCCTGGTGGGGGTCCCCAACCCCCCGCACAGGGTTCTCAGGCTGAATCTCTTCCTCTCTATCCCTGCAGTTAAAAAGGCCAAGTTCGACGGGCCCCAAGGTAAGTGGCCCCCCACCTGCCTGCCCACCCGGGGGGCTGGGGCTTGGGGCTCGCTTCTGGGGCTGGTTGGATGTAGCAGGGTCAGAGGAAGGGCTGGGGGGTGGTGAGGGGACCCCAGGCTCGGCCTCAGCTCTGGAGGTATCATTTGGCAATGATAGGGGGCCACACACAGCGGTGGGGGTGCCCTGAGCAGGACGGGGGGGCTCGCAGCCAAGCCCATCAGTGGTAGGATCCATCCTGCCTGGCTGACTGGGGCTGGGGGTTGCTGAGGGCAGTGTGGGGGGACCCCATGGGAGGGTGTGGGGGGGGCATAGCTGGGGGGGGGGGCACGCCGGGGGCCACTTCACCCTCCGCTTGCTCCCACAGAGAAGTTTAACACCTACGTAACACTGAAGGTACAAAATGTCAAGAGCACAACCATCGCGGTGCGGGGCAACCTGCCCTCCTGGGAGCAGGACTTCATGTTGTGAGTGTCCAGGGGCCACCGCGAGGTCCCCACCCCTGCTGCTCCCCCCTACCCCCCATCAGGGGGAGGTCCCCTACTGCCAGTGCTTCCCCTGGACCCAGCCTGGGGGGGCTCACCAGAGTCCTGGGGCTGAGGGGCAGGCAGAGGCTGGGGTGGCCCCAGGGGGCTGCTGGGGAGGGGGTGACCTGGCACCTTTTCCCCCTCCTCAGTGAGATCAACCGGCTCGACCTGGGCCTGACGGTGGAGGTGTGGAACAAGGGGCTCATCTGGGACACCATGGTGGGGACAGTGTGGATCCCCCTCCGGACCATCCGGCAGTCCAATGAGGTAGGGAGCCAGACACGTTCACCTCCGCTGGACCCAGAGGGGCATGTAGCCCCCCCTGGCTGTCCGTCAGCAGGGGCCGAGCTTCCCCATCCCTGCTTGGAGAGGACCCTGCTTTGGGCCAGATCAAAGCGGGTCCCTGGCAGCTCTCCTCACCCCCCCTTTCCCCCCCCACAGGAGGGCCCTGGGGAATGGCTCACACTCGACTCCCAGGTCATCATGACTGACAATGAGATTTCAGGCACCAAGGACCCCACTTTCCACCGAATCCTCCTTGACACTCGCTTCGAGCTGCCGCTGGGTGGGTACCATCTCTGGGCACCCCAGAACCAAGGTGCATCCTTCCTTACCTGAGCCCCAGCTCATGGGCTTCGGGGGTCTCATCCTGTAGCCCCAAAAGCTGTGTGTGGGGGCTGTTGCATGAGTGCATGTGTCTGTGTATCAGTTGGGGTCTTTGCCCTTGCAGATATCCCTGAGGAGGAGGCCAGGTATTGGGCCAAGAAACTGGAGCAGCTCAATGCCATGCGGGACCAGGACGATGTAAGTCAGTGCAGTCAGACCTGGGGCGAGGGCTGGCCAGGGAGCAGTGGTGCTGCGAGCAGGCAGCCCTCAGTGGCCTGTCTCTTCCCAGTATGCCTTCCAGGAGGAGCAGGAAAAGCCTCTGCCTGTTCACAGCTCCCAGTGCTGTAAGTGCTACCCTGTCCCTGCCCTGCTGCGGGACCCCCCCACTGCCCCGTCTCCCCAGCTCCCCACATCAGTGATGCGCAGGAGCAGGGTCTGTGCCCACCTTGGGGCATGGGACCCCAACCCAAGTGGGGCTCAACCTCACCCACACCCTCACCCGTCCCTGTTCTCACCCTTTCTCCTGTGTCTGCTGGTGTTTCTTTGCTGTCTCCCTGCCCCACAGTGTGTGGGCCCTCCCGTGGGGCTAAGTTGTAGGGGAGGGGGGCTTTGCGGGGGGCAAGGCAATGGGGCTGGTAAGGACGGTCCCCCAGGGAGGCTGGGCAAGGGGCAGCGAGGCTGTTTGGTGTGGGCACTGGCAGAGGAGTCTGGGGTATTTGGGGTGGCAGCTCGGTTTGTCCCAACCTGTGCCTCAGTTTCTCCTTCTGTAATCATGCCAGGGCCACCCAGAGCCTGGCACTGTCCCAAGCGCAGCTCAGTGCCTCTGTGCCCAGCCCAGGGACCTGTCCCCTGTGCAGTTCAGTGCCACCATGTGTAGCCATAGCACTGTCCCTAGCCTGGGTTGGTGCCACCATGGCTGGGAGATGCTGGTAACTGCCAGCCAGCTCCTGCTGCTGCCCCAGAGCTGCCTCCACCCTTATTGCCTCTGCCCCTTTTTTTTTTGTAGGCAACTGGAATTATTTTGGCTGGGGAGAACAGCAGAGTAAGTATCCTGTCCTCTCCTCTCCTCCCAGCCTGGCGGTCCCCAGCGTGTCCCCCTTTGCTGTGCCGTAGCCTGGCCCGGAGTGCGGGGGACCTGGAGCTCAGGTCCAGCCTGTCACCGTGGCTCTATGCTGGCTGAGGACAGAGGCACTGAGCACCCTGTCCCGGACAGGGCTGTCTCCGCAGACTGGGGGGGACATGGCACTAGGAGGCTCGGTGCCCTCAGGGTGCCCTGGTGGCCATGAGCAGCTCAGACTTTGCCTCTGTGGTGGGACATCACCGAGCAGGGGGAGGGTCCCCGCACTCCGTCCTCCTCTCCCCCCCTTCTGTATATTCCATTTTGCCCTCCCACCCTCCCCTCATCCCCCCAAACCCCCTTCTGCAGAGGGGAGCACGTGCAGCTTGCCCCTCACCCCTTCCCGGGTCCATCTCCCCAGCATGGTCCCACGGTGGTGGGGACACGGTGGTGGCAGTAGCGGGGCTGTGCTGGGCACAGGGCAGATTTGGGGCATCCCTGGCTGCAACAGCCGCGGGGCTGTCCCCTGTCCTGCTCACTGTGGCCCCTTGCAGACGATGACCCTGACAGCACAGTGGATGACCGGGACAGCGATTATCGCAGCGAGACCAGCAACAGTATCCCGCCACCGTACTACACCACCTCCCAGCCCAACGCCTCCGTCCACCAGTACCCCATGAGGCACCAGCAGCAGAGCTCCCGCGACTCCTACACCGACTCCATGCAGAGCTACGAGATGGACTACTCAGACCAGCGTCCCATCAGGTAGTGTCGGCGCAGCCAGCTCCCCCCTGGGACCTGCTCTCTCAATGCCCGCCCCAACAGGTGGCCAAGGCCAGTGGGTCCCCGGGGCGATGCCAGGGACGGCGCTCCCAGGGCGGTGGGTGACAGGGGGAAGGATGCTGAGGTGAGGAAGAGGGGGATGGTGCTGGCTCCAAGCCTTTCCTTCTCACTGGAAAGTTTTCAGGCTCTTTTGGGTCACTGCCCTCTTCTGTCCTCACTGGGCTTCGGGACGCCCAAGCCCCAGCTGTCCTCGCTGGGAGCAGAGCTGGTGGGTTGTGGCCTGGCTGGGGACGCAGAGGTGGCTGTAGGCAGAGCCGCAGGAAGAGATGCCTGCCCGGCACTTTGTCCCCGCGGTCGCAGCACGACCCAGTTCCTCACCAGCGTCCAGCCCAAGGTGCCAGCCCCATCCAGCAGGACAGAGCCTCCCTGTCGGCATCCCCACGGCAGCCCGGGATGCTGGGGCGCAACAGGCGGCGGCGGCGTGGCACTGGAACTTTGCTGATGATCTTCCTCTCCTCCCCGGCAGACGCTATGGTAGCGTAGACTCTGCCGCAAACGGACGCAGCGACGCTGAGTCCGCTTCCGAGTCGAGCAGGCGGACCAGCCGCCAGCCTTCCCTTGAGAGCAGGCGGTCCCTAGACCTATCGGATAGGTGGGTCGCTACCTCGTCGCGTGCCGTGTGCCGTCGCAGAGTGCTGTGGTCGGTCCTTGCAGCCGTGGTGAGGCCAACACCAGTCCCGGCAAGGGTGGCCTCGTGCCACTGCAGGGTACCCCTCTCCCCGCCCCGGGATCGCCTTGCAGAGAGGAGCGGCGTTGGGATGCTCCAGGCATCTCTTGGCCCCGTGGTGGTCCCCTTCTTGCTGCTGCATCCCGGTTCACGGTGGTGATGCCCCAGCATCCCGCTCCCACTCGCCGGCACAGCGACTGTCTGGCAGCACTGCTGCCTGTTTCTTGTCACGCCAGCCGGTGTGGGACCTGGGGCCTCGGGGACTCAGATGCCACCCTCTGTTTCTGGTCACCTCCCAGGGAGCCCCTGGCTGGGCAAAAGCCTTGCAGGGTGATTTGGGACCCTCGTGATGTGCCAAGGGCCCCTCTCCCAGCTCTGCCCAGGCTCGGGCTGGGGAGGTGAGGAGTTTCCAGGTGTGAGCTGTGTCTCCTGCACCCCTGTGCCCCCCAGTCCCCCTTCCCAAGGTACCTGGATGTTGCCAGTGCCCCTCCCTGCTGGGACCAGCCTGGGCATCCCCCAGCACCTTCCTCACTGCTCTGTCCCTTGGCTCCCCACCACCTGGCCTGGCCACCTCGAGCCATCCCGTCCCCTTGTCCCCTTCCCCCTTGCCCCCACCCTGAGCCCTGGCTGCCAGTGCTGGAGACGTGGTGTCGGCCTCTTCCTAGGCATGTCCCTGTCCTGTCTGCATGTTTGCTTATGTGAGCCTCTCCCCACGGAGCCCCGCGGCCGGCCGGCCCGTTCCCGGCAGCCCCCCGGGACTCAGGGACCCCCTCTGCGCCGCTGGTGCCCCAGGTGCAGGCGGCTGTGAGAGGGGGATGCTGGAGGGGCCGGGGACCAAGGGGGCAGATGGGGGGGGTTGGGAAGGGGTCTGGCCTGGCAGGAAAAGTGGAGAGGGGACCCCCAGGTAGGGATGATGTGGTTAATGGGAGTGACGGGGTTGAAGGGGTGTTCTTGGAGAGGGGGTGCCCAGGAGGTCCGCAGGGAACGCTGGGATGTCAGGGTAGAGGCTGGGTGGCAGGTCTGTGGGTTGGGGACAAGACGGGGTCTTTGGCCAGGGGGCAGGATCTGGCTGGGGGTGCTGCCCGGCTGTGCCCTGCCCCCACCCCTGGCAAGGGTGAGCTGAGGGGACAGACACCGTGCCCCCCATGTCCCCATGCTCAGCCCACGCGTAGGCAGGAACATCGGACCCCTGCGAGTGCCCCAGCCTGGGGGGCTCGTCCCAGCCCACGGAGTCTCCTGGGCCTGTGCCTTGGATTCCCAGGATGAGGAGCCTGGAGCTCACCTGGGCAGGGACCACGGGGCTCTGGCTGGGGTGACACGGGGCAGGCAGGGCTGTGGCACGGACCCACGGGAGCCCTGTCCTTGTCTCTCCTCGTGCCCGCAGCCCCACAGGGAGCAGCCGCTACGCCTCGTCGGCCGAGCTGAGCCAGGGCAGCTCCCAGCTGAGTGAGGACTTCGAGAATGAGAGCCTGCGGGACTCGGAGCTGGATGAGCGGGACGGCGACTCCTACCACTCCTGCCACAGCTCTGTCAGCTACCGCAAGGACTCGCCCCGCTGGGAGGAGGAGGAGGAGGATGATGAGGATCTCTATTTGGAGGAGGAGGAAGAGGAAGAGGAAGAGTTCAATGAGGACTACAGCGAGAACGAGGAAGGCTACCCCAAGGAGGAGGAGGAGGAGGACCTGCAGGAGCAGGACACCTATGAAACCCCCGAGCGTGATGCCTACCCTCCACCTCAGAAACCCCCGGGGCAGCAGCAACAGGTCCCACAGCAGCAGCAGCAGCAGCAGCAACCCCAGCAACCCCAGCTGGTCCCACAGCTGAAGCCACAGCAGCAGGAGAGGAAGGAGGAGAGGAAAGAGGAGAGGAAGGAGGAGAAGGACACCTCTGCCCCCCAGGAAACCCCAGAGGCCCCCCAGGCCGAGCGGGGAGCAGATGAAGCTCCCCTGCCAGAGGTGGCCCCCGAGCCTGAGCCCCTGAAACCAGCTGAGAGGTAGGAGGGAGATGCTGACCTGTAGCATCCTTGGGATGGCACTGTACCTGGTGACACTGAGGGTGCACTGGAGGTGGCCAGGTCTGGTGCTGGTGCTGCAGTGCCAAGAGGCAGCTCCAGGGACCTGCAGTGTCTGGGGCTTTTCCAGGTGCCTGGGGCACTAGGGTGGGAGACCACCTTGTGTCACCCTGGCGTGGGTCAGCCCCCTCGGGCACGCTGCCCTGGCCCAGCCAGCAGTGCTGCACTAAGCAGGGGCAGAGCTTAAGGTGTCTGAGATCCTGCCAGGGCTACCGAGGGCGCAGGTGTGTATATTATAACCTGGGACAAAGCTGGGGGTGGCAGAAGTGGGGGCTTGGGGCTGCGATTCCTCCCCTCTGGCTCAAGCTGCTGGCTCCCTGGAGCTCGGCATGGTCAGAGGAAGAAATTTCCATCACAGGAGTCAATCCTGTCCCTAGACCACTGGTAAAAGCTCGCCCATGGCCTCCTGTGCTATACAGATGAATAATTTGGTGGCCAGGTCCCTGGTACAGCATGTGAATAATTCATATGTCAATCTCTGCCTTTAATTATTGAACACATCCGTTTTTTCATGGCTCGGTGAGCACTGCTGCTCTGCACAGGGGGGAAAACGTGATGGGCTTTTTCGGTCTTCTAGTTAGTTTAAATTATAGACAGGAGCAGGGGAGTCTCTAAATTAAAAGAATATGTAATGAGCTTTTTTCAAAAAATACATATTTAGCCCCAAGTGCTACCTAGAGCCCTGGTGAAAGTGGCCTTAGTTCATGTCTGCTTGTGGTGCCTGTTCTCGGGGCAGGGGACTTGGGGGGTCCCGTGCTGGGAACCCCAGATGAGTGCTGAGGACTCCAGATGAGCGCTGGGGACCACAGATTAGCACAAGCAAGACCCCATAGGACTGGTTTGGGCAGGTTCATCTCCTGAGCTCCCCATGGCCTTGTCCCAGCCTGGTTGTGGGCACCCATCACCAGTGTCACATCACACCAGGCTCTCCAGGAGGCTGGTATGTTTGGAGGATTTATTTTCTTTTCCTCTGTATCTTGATTTTGCAAAAGAGGAGAAAACCCTCACAATGTCCAGGCTGGCAGGTCCCCCTGGGCTTGGGGCCACTGGAGTGTCCAGAGCTCTTAATCCCAGGATGTCCCAGCATTGTGGGAAGCAGCAGAGGATGTCCTGCTGGGGAGATGAGGGGTGAAGGGTGTTTAATCCACATGCTTGCGTCACCAGTGGTCCCCTGACCCTTGCTCCTGGAGGGATCCCTCCGTGTCTCCTTGGTGCCCAGGGCAGAGTCTTCAAAGGGAGAGGGAATTCCTGGCTTCTCCCTGCCACGCTGCTTGGCTGCGCTGCCCTTCGCAGTGAGACTTGCTGCCTTTTTAGAGTCCTTTGTGGCAGCCAGAGGGTGTTTTTGCCATGGCCACGCTGCCTCAAAGCCCATCAGGATCCCTAATTGCAGCCTCAGTCCTGCCTGGGGTGTGGGGGGCTGAGTCCCACCCTCCCCGGTGGTGTGCTGGGGGGTGAGCAAGGTGTGTGTGCTTGCAGGGAGGAGGCAGAAGTGGAGGTGCAGGACCCCAAAGCCCGAGCCAAAGCCAACTGGCTGAGAGCCTTCAACAAGGTCTGCATGCAGCTGCAGGAGGTGAGCAACCCTGTGGCCGCCCACCGCCGGGTCCCAGCACCGGCTGCCTGCTGGGCTGGGGGCACGGCCCCTTCCCGTGCTCGGGCATCTTCTAGACACATCTGCTCCCTGACCCCATGGACATCCCACCCCCTGAGGGCAGTGGGGACCCCGGGGGGCCCCAATAGTCGTGGCCCCACACCCCCGTTCATGCCAGGTGGGACCCCACAGGGGGCAGGGAGTGCTGAGGACCCTTCCCCCGGTGTGTGCTGCATGCGGTGTGCTGGTGTGAGCCCCTCCGCCTTCTCCCCTGTATTGAGTTGACAATTTTTTGTTCTGTTTTTAGACTCCATCCTCCATCTTTTCTTTTTGTTTTGGCTCTGGATTCACCCCCTGGGGCTTCGATCCCCCTCCCCACCGCTTCTCTTTTCAGTTGTCCACCACCATGGCCCTTGCACCCGCGTCTCCCCTTCCTGCAGGGAAGGGGTGTAGCCTGCCTGCAGGTAAGCATGACCAACAGGAGCAACCTGGCATCGTGTGCGGGTGTCTGTGTGTCTGTGTGTGGCATTGCAGGAGGGTCCCTGCACACCCCCGCTCCCCGCTCTGCTCTGGTTTTTCCCCCGCACTTCTCCCCAACTGGCTGCGGGTCCGTGCGGACCTGCTGAGCCTTCCAACCACGCTTCTCCCATCCCCCAGCCCTGAATTTTTGCACCGTGCAGCCATCCCTGCTGCTTTGCCATCCCCAGCCCCTTTGCTGGTGCCTGCCCCTCCCTTGTCCCACTCGGCCTCTTGCAGATACTTTATTCCGGGTGCCAGCTCTTCGCTGGGAAGAGCCCCAGCAGTTTAGGAACATGCTTTTCTCCATCCACCCTCTAAACCCTTTCCGTACTTGCCCAGCACTGTGGGTGCTGTGCTGCCAGCAGCGCCGAGCCCTGGGGGGGCTGTCATGTGTGGGGGGCTCGGTGCTGCGCCCGTGACGGTCACCCCTTGTCTTGCAGGCTCGCGGGGAAGGTGATGGAGAAGCTAAATCCCTGTGGTTCAAAGGCGGGTGAGTATGGGGGGAAGCTGGTACTTTCTGCCCCCCCTGGGGTCTCGCAGGCTGCTCTGCCTTCCTCGTTAGGATGTGATTAACGAGCTTGTCAGGGGATGGGTGTGGGGAAGCGTTGCTGAGCTGTGGGCATGGCAGGGGGGCAGATGTTTGGTCTGAACGCTGGTCACTTAGTGCTTTTGGAGGAGCTAGCAGAGATGCCACCGCTCCGTGTCCCTGTGAGCCACTGCTGAAGGGGACAGTGAGGAGGTGAGTGGGCTGAGATGGGACCAAGCTGGGGTGGCAGCTCCCACTTCTCTCCCATAATCTGGGGCTTGAGGGGTGCCATGGGGAACCCCGAGCCCCTCACCTGGATGGGCTGTGGCTCTCACCCCCATGTCTGCCTCACAGGCGGCCCTGCAGGCAGAACCTGGCAGGTTTCCTTGAGGACCCACCAGAACGTGCCGTGTTTTTCTTGTGGACAGGGCTGGAAGCCGTGCTGCCCCAGTTTCTCTTGCAGCAGAACAGCTTGGTGGTCACCTTCGGTGTCCCGGAGGGAAACCCCGGCTCTCCCGCTTCATGCTGCAAAGCCAAAGCTAACTGAGCCAAAGGGGCTGTTTTCCCCCTTGCGTTTCACTCTCACACCACTGAAGCAAAACATCTTCACGGGGGGAAAACCACAATTTTCTGCCAGAATCCTCTTCCCCGCTTGTTTTCAACCCAGTGATCCCTGCCCTGGCTGGGGCAGTGGTGTGGATGGGGGTCCCACGGTGGGTCTGAGCCCACCCGGGGGTTGCTCTGCAGTCCAGTCTGCCAAGTCCCAAGTGAACACAGGGCAATAGCAGGGGGGGTCCCTTCCTGCCTCGGTTTCCCCTTCCCCGCTGACTCTCATCTCTCTTGCAGGCCTGGAGGCGGGTTGATCATTATAGACAGCATGCCGGACATACGCAAGCGAAAACCCATCCCCCTAGTTAGCGATTTGGTGAGGTTCCTCCTAACGCCTTGCACCACACAGCTGCCAGCTTCGCTCCTGCTGCGCCCCGCTAGACTGTGCCGCCCGCCCGTCCCGGCTGGTGCTTGGGTGCCCGGCTCCCCAGCTGCCTCTAACATGGCTTGTGTTTTCTGTTTTCTTTTTTTTCCGGCCTGGCTTGCCTGTCCCTGATGGCAGTGGGGCAGCAGTAAGGTTTCTGCGCTGCATTAACAGCATGCCCGACATTAAGCCTGGACGCAAATCTCTCCCTCTAGTCAGCGATCTGGTGAGCGCGGTCCGAGGGGTTAAAGAGAGAGCACCCTTGGGTGCTGCTGGCCAGCCCTGCCCAGCCTCCTCCAGCCCCACCAGCACGGGGTGGGGGTGTCCCAGGCTGTTTTGGGGGCCTCCTGGCCCTGGCCCTCCCGGTGGGCAGCTGTGAGGATGGCACAGCTGGACCCTCCCTACCTGGAGGATGGCACAGCTGGACCCTGCCTATCTGGGGGTGCTTCTCTTTAACGGAGCTCCAGGGCCCTGTCCCTACACCAAGCATCAGCCCAAGGCTTCCCGGAGCTGCAGCCGGTTTCCCGTTCTTTGACCGGTGCTGTGTCCCCGGTCCTTTCCCGTCCTAGGTGCCGCAGGCTCCCCACGGCTCCGGCTGCACTGGTGCTGGCCGGATGGACCCACGTACCAGTGCAGGGGTGGTGCTGGCTTTCCCGAGCTGTGCAGACCCTATGCTTCTGTCCCCACCATGGTCACTGCACTGCTACAGCCCTGTCCCCATGCTGGGGTGCCATCCAGCCCTGGGCTGTATTGCCCAGGGATACTCTGCTGTCACCACCTTGGTGACAAGAGACAGTGGTTATGGAAACCAGACACCCTTTGGACCCATGATTAGGTGCCCTTCACCTCCGTCCCCCTCTTTACACCTCACTGCCTCCACTTTGTGCCCTCCCCAGGGTGCCTCCACGCTGTCCCCAACTTGCCTGTCCTCTCTCATCCTGCTGCACCCCAGTGCCCCCCAGCCCACTCGGGCAGCTGCTGATGCTTCTGCACTGTGCTGTGTCAGTGTCGGGGTTTTGGGGTGGTGGGTTGTGATGGGGTGGGCAGGGGGCGGGTGTCCGGTGGTGCCTCTGCCTTTCCCTGCTGGGATTTGGCAGCCAGTGCTGTGGCTGGGGTGGCAACCCCCCCAGGGCCCAGCGCTGGGTGAGGGGCTGGTGTTGCCCCCATTCCTACTCATTCTGGCGGGGAGGGGGCAGGACTTGCCCTGCTGTGGGGTGACTTGCACTAACGACCTTTTATTCCCCCCTCGCCGGCCCTGGCTGCCCGTAGGCAATGGTAAGTGCCCCCCACCCCAGTCTCCCCCCGGGGTCTCAGACACACATCGAGAGGCTTTGCCTCATTGAGCCTGAACTGGGAACGCTGTGGGCTGCTGAACTGGTTCCAGTCCCACTGTACAACAGGGTGGCACTTTGCAGCACTGGCATCGCTGGGCACTGGGCTGTCCCTGCTGCCAGCCCATGCAGCCCACACCCACCCCTGTCTGGGGTGGGGGTCCATCCCACATGTTTTATGGCCCCTGGGACCCCAAAAGAGCGTGGGAGGGACACCCAGTGCTCTGCCGGATCTGGGAACTGTTTTTCTTTCCCACAGTCCCTGGTCCAGTCCAGGAAAGCGGGAATCACGTCTGCGCTGGCCTCGAGCACCTTGAACAACGAAGAGTTGGTAGGTGGTGGGGCTGGCTGGGCGCGGGGTGGTCGTGGCAGGGGGGCTGAGCTCCGGCCGGCCGTGCCAGCAGTGGTGCTGCGGGGTCTGTGCCACGCCAGCATCCTCCTGCAGCGATGCCAAAGCAGCCAGGATGCTCACGGCTGTATCTGAGGGTGGTGGTATTTGTCCTCTGCCCTGCTCGGCCATGCCCGGCGGTGACACTGCACGTGGCCCAGCACCCATGGATGGGTCCCTGCACCCTGCCGCATGGCTCAGCTGCGGTGCGGTGCCTGAGTTTTTGTCCTCCTCTCTCTCCTGTCCTTGCACAGAAAAACCATGTTTACAAGAAGACCCTGCAAGCCTTAGTGTACCCCATCTCCTGCACGACGCCCCACAACTTTGAGGTGTGGACAGCCACCACCCCCACCTACTGCTACGAGTGTGAGGGGCTGCTCTGGGGCATCGCCCGGCAGGGCATGCGCTGTGCCGAGTGCGGCGTCAAGTGTCACGAGAAGTGCCAGGACCTGCTCAATGCTGACTGCCTGCAGAGTAAGGAGCCCTTGCCTGCAGCCTCATCCCTCCTCATCCCATCCCTCATCCCATCCCTTTGGAGAGAGAGGAGGGAGCAGCCCGGAGGGAGCTGCTGTAGGCGTGCGGGAAGCAATGAGGAGGGCAGATCTGTCCTGGGCAGGGTGTAGACCCCTCCAGGTTTGAGTTCATTCATATGTGGTGGTGGGCTTGGGGAGCTTTTGGCTGTCTCCTAGGTGCTGCCCACCCCCGCCACCTCCACCATCTCACCCATGGCTGTCCTCTTCCAGGGGCGGCAGAGAAAAGCTCCAAGCACGGAGCAGAGGACCGGACCCAGAATATCATCATGGTGCTCAAGGACCGCATGAAGATCCGGGAGCGCAACAAGCCGGAGATATTTGAGCTGATCCAGGAGGTGTTTGGGGTCACCAAGACCACGCACACACAGCAGATGAAGGCAGTGAAGCAGAGTGTCCTGGATGGCACCTCCAAATGGTCAGCCAAGATCAGCATCACGGGTAGGCACTGGCTGCGCCTGGCACTGTGTGTGCTGGGGGACCATGTGGCTGTCCCCTTGCACAGGGATGCTGCGTGCTCCAACCCTCCTCCTGCCCCTCGTCCTGCAAACCAGCTCCAGCCCCTGAAGCTCTGCCAGGGGACACAAGGTGCCTGTTGCAGGGATCTCTGTGACCGTGGCACTGACTCCTCTCTCTCTCTGTTCTCTCCTCTGCATGTGCCACGCGTGTGCCTGGCGTGGCTGGGTGTGTGTGGCCGTGTTGCAGTTGTTTGTGCCCAGGGTCTGCAAGCAAAGGATAAGACGGGTTCCAGTGACCCATATGTCACTGTCCAGGTTGGAAAGACAAAAAAAAGGACTAAAACGATCTACGGCAATCTCAACCCGGTCTGGGAGGAGAATTTCCATTTGTAAGTTCACCCCTGGCGCCTTCCTGGCCACTCGTGGTCATGCTGGGCTGTCAGTGTGTCCTGGCGAGTTGGGAGGGAGGCAGCTGGGGCCTCATCCTGCCCCAGTTGAGGGTGGAAGGGTGCTGCTGGGAGTGCCAAATTTGTGCCATGGAGGGTTTGGTTCCTGGTGATGGGGGCTGATCCAGGCTGCGTTGCAGCTGCCTGAGCATGGTGCTGAGCCCGCCGGGGAGGGCTGGGGCCCCCACATCAGCTCTTTTCCCCAGTTCCTGCCCAGTGCTGGGGTGGTCCCTCTTGTTTAGGGAAACAGAAGCTGGGGAGAGGCTGGAAAGGTTTCCCTGCTCATCCGAGGGCTTGTCCCTTCTCACCCCTGCAGCGAGTGCCATAACTCCTCCGACCGCATCAAGGTCCGCGTCTGGGACGAAGATGATGATATCAAGTCCCGTGTCAAGCAGCGCTTCAAGAGGGAGTCTGACGACTTCCTGGGCCAGACAATCATTGAGGTCCGGACCCTGAGCGGGGAGATGGACGTCTGGTACAACCTCGGTAACCAGCTGCCCCAGCACGGTCGGCTCGGGCTGGGACCCCCGGCCCTCTGCGCCTGGGGGGTGTGCCGCCAGCCCTGGCGTGAAAACTATTTCAGCATCTTAGCATAGGGTCTGCTGTTGAACACCTAATACTGAAAGCCACTAGGATGGAAGTGCTTTGCCAGGGTCATCCTCAAAACCCTTTGCCCAGGAGGTCTGGACCACCAGCCCTCTGCAGAGGGGAAACTGAGGCACAAAGAGGCCATGTCTCTGTAGTGCCTGGGGATATGGCCAAACCCGTCTCTGCAATGCCTCGTTGCATTGTACCCTGGCCTGGCTGGGTGACACCCCCCCCAGCCCTGAGAGCCCCTCCACGCTGGAGCCATTTCCCCCTCTTTGGGGCCAGGAGTGAGCGGAGCTGCTCCGGGGAAGCCTCACGTCTCGTTCCCCTCCCTGTATCCCCGCAGACAAGCGGACAGACAAGTCGGCCGTGTCAGGAGCCATCCGGCTGCACATCAGCGTGGAGATCAAAGGCGAGGAGAAGGTGGCTCCCTACCACGTACAGTACACCTGCCTGCACGAGGTGAGCAGCCCGGGCAGGCACAGGGGGGCATGGCCCCCACCCCAGCCATGCCACTGTGCCACCGCTGGCCCTGGGGACCTGACAGGACTCATTTGTACCTCCAGAACCTCTTCCACTTCGTGACGGATTTGCAAAACAACGGGGTGGTGAAGATCCCCGACGCCAAGGGGGATGACGCCTGGAAGGTGTACTTCGATGAGACAGCCCAGGAGATTGTGGATGAGTTTGCCATGCGCTATGGGGTGGAGTCCATCTACCAGGCCATGACGTGAGTCCCTTGCCCCCCCCCCCCCGCTCAAAGGGGCTGTGCCAGCCCTGGGTTGGGGGCATCGCTGTTGGTGTCTTCCTCCCTTGCCGCCCTTTGCACCCACCGTGGGTGCAGACGTGCTCCCCTAGCTCGCCACACACCTCTGCACCCCTCCCTCCCTTTCTCCGTGCGTGCACCCCAAACCCCACGCCCCTTCCTACAGGTACCCCCTCCCGTGGCCCCACGCCCTCACCTTCCGCCTCCCTCTGCAGGCATTTTGCCTGCCTTTCCTCCAAATACATGTGCCCGGGGGTGCCGGCGGTGATGAGTACCCTGCTAGCCAACATCAACGCCTACTATGCCCACACCACGGCTTCCACCAACGTCTCAGCCTCTGACCGCTTTGCTGCTTCCAATTTCGGGGTAAGTCCGATGGTGCGTAAGCCTTCCTTCCTTCTTCTCTCTCTTGTCTTGGGAGGGGGTGGGGGGCTCGGGGGGCGAAAAAAGGCTGTGCAAAACACCCCGCTCCAAACTGCAGCTGGGCAGCAGGGGGTCAGGCCTTGCTTGCACCAAAATTCATCCTGCTCCCATTTTTCAGGAAGGAAAAGAGCCACCACCTTCCTGGGAGAAGGTCTAAATTTGCTCCCCAGATTATTATGGTAAAACTGCGACTGGAGTCCGAGCAGGCTGGGATGCTCCGTGGTGGTGTGGCAGGAGGGGGAAGCCTTGGTGGCAAAATCACAAGCAGGTGGCAAGGAGCCACCCCGGCAGCTCACTGGGAGTTTTGCACGGCCCTGTGATCTTTGGGCGCACCCCGGGACCGCTGCAAACTCACCTGGCTGTGCCAGCACCCATGGGTGCCGGCTGGGTGCCCTCACTTGCAGTGAGCTGGGTGAGTTTGTGCCGGGTCCAGGTGCGCCCTGGGGGATGTGGGTGAGGAGGGGCTGAGTTCTCGCCCCGGCTCCCCCCGTGTCAGCCCAGAGGCAGCAGGTGGGTGCTCTGGGTGTGCACAGGACGAGCCAGGATCAGTGCCCAGCCCCAGGTCAGGCCAAGTGGGTAGCCAGGGATGCAGCCAGGGCCGAGCGCAGCTCCGGGCAGCAGCCGCTTTGGCTCACCTCCCCGTTCCCGTTGCAGGGGGCAGCTAGAGCCAAGCGAGCTGTGCCTCTGGGTCACACAAGAGGAGGAAACTGTAAAAAAGCAAAAAAGCAAAAAAAAAAAAAGGAAAAAAAAAAGCACCTTTTCTCTAACGTGGAGGGTTTTAAAAACTTGTTTCTTTCTCTTTTTTTAGAGAGCCTAAGGTCGGGTCCTAAAGTGCCCGGCCATGTCGCTTTATCCCCGAGTTCCCGCCGTGTCCAGTTTTAAAGTGCTGCAGCCGTTTGGTGGCGGGGACACACGGTCTCGGCCCAGAGCCTGGCTTTGCCGTCTCCGGCGGGCGAAGGTTTGCGGTCGCCAGTGCAGGCTGCCGGCTGGCATGAGCCGCGGCCAGGCAGGCATGGGACTTGCTGCCCCGTCCCGTCCCCTTGTCCTCCCTGCCCAGGACTCGGGGAGCTGCTCTGGGCTCTCTGGAGCCCTGTGGGGCAGCCCTGACCCGGTACAGCCTCATGGGAAGCCCATGGGGTTGTCTAAAGTACCACCCCCCCTCCAAGCAGAGATGCAAAATGAAATGCCTCCCGACAGCGTTTTGGGGCAGGTCGGTTGCTTTGCCCTCAGCTCTGACCCCCGATCCGCAGCTCAACGCGGGATTTGCATCCTGCGCTTCCTAGGTGGGAGCTGGGCTGAGCTGACTTGAAGCCCCTCAGCCCCAGTGAAGCCCCTCTACCCTGGGCGATTCCTGCCCACATCCCCCTGTGCAGCCCTGCTGGGTGAGCGAGGAGCCCGCAGAGGCGTCCAGCTGCCGGGGTCTATCCTGGCCTTGTCCTGAGGCAGCTCAGCCCCAGAGATGGGTGACCGCTGCAAGAGCCCAGCTGCTTTTTGCCTGCCCTTTTTTCCTGAGCTCTTTGAAAGCTTTAATCCAGGGGGCACGACCCTGTGCGCCCTCTTCCTCCTTCTGCCCCGAGCCCAGGCTTGGAGGTGTCCAAGCAGGCAGGGCAGGTAGGGAGGGCAGCCTGTCTCCCTGCGGCACCAGCCACACACACACAAAGGGGACACACGGTGCTGCCTCTCAATCCCGTCCCACGCCTGGCACAGCCACACGTGCCGTGTTGCTGCCTCTCGATCCTGTCCCACGCCTGGCACAGCCATTCGTGCCACGGTGCTGCCTCTTGATCCTGTCCCACGCCTGGCACAGCCACTCGTGCCACGGTGCTGCCTCTTGATCCTGTCCCATGCCCGGCACAGCCACTCGTGCCACGGTGCTGCCTCTTGATCCTGTCCCACGCCTGGCACAGCCACTCGTGCCACGGTGCTGCCTCTCAATCCTGTCCCACGCCTGGCACAGCCACATGTGCCACGGTGCTGCCTCTTGATCCCGTCCCACGCCTGGCACAGCCACACGTGCCACGGTGCTGCCTCTCGATCCCATCCCACACCTGGCACAGCCACACGTGCCACGTTGCTGCCTCTCGATCCCATCCCACACCTGGCACAGCCACACGTGCCACGTTGCTGCCTCTCGATCCCGTCCCATGCCTGGCACAGCCACACATGCCACGTTGCTGCCTCTCGATCCCATCCCACACCTGGCACAGCCACACGTGCCACGTTGCTGCCTCTCGATCCCATCCCACGCCTGGCACAGCCACACGTGCCACGTTGCTGCCTCTCGATCCCATCCCACACCTGGCACAGCCACACGTGCCACGTTGCTGCCTCTCGATCCCGTCCCATGCCTGGCACAGCCACACATGCCACGTTGCTGCCTCTCGATCCCATCCCACACCTGGCACAGCCACACGTGCCACGTTGCTGCCTCTCGATCCCATCCCACGCCTGGCACAGCCACACGTGCCACGTTGCTGCCTCTTGATCCCATCCCACGCCTGGCACAGCCACATGTGCCGCGTTGCTGCCTCTCGATCCTGTCCCGTGCCTGGCACAGCCACACGTGCCACATTGCTGCCTCTTGATCCCGTCCCACGCCAGGCACAGCCACATGTGCCATGGAGCTGTCAACAGCTGCCACCGAGCCCCAGCCACCAGCGAGGACACACTTGTCTCCCATCTCCGCGGGCATCCTGTGCCTGCCCGCAGGGCTCTGATGGAGGAAGGAGGGCAGGAGGGCCAGCAGGCCAGCAGGAAGGAGTGGGATGAGCGGGGGACAGTGCAGGTGGGGCTGGGGACAGAAAGAGCCAGGGGCAGCAGGGAGGGGGGACGGTCCCTGCCGCCTTTCCCCCGTTTACCCGGCTCCGGGGCATTTCTCCACAGAAGGAACGGTTTGTCAAACTCCTCGACCAGCTGCACAACTCGCTGCGGATCGACCTCTCCATGTACCGGGTAAGGAGCCCTGCTGTGCCTCAGTTTCCCCACCTTTCTAATAAGGTCTGGAACAGCGGGTGGCTGTTTTTCTCCTCCTTTGCTTGCCCCTGTGAGAGTTTTGTGTGCAATTCCACTCTTTTATTCCCCTTTGGCAGAACAACTTCCCTGCCAGCAGTCCGGAACGGCTGCAGGATCTCAAGTCCACAGTGGATTTACTGACCAGCATCACCTTCTTTCGGATGAAGGTACTACTGGGGCCCCACTTGCCCCATCCCTCTGGTGGGGGGCCTGACCCTTGCCAGCCCCAGTTCTTTGCATGGTTGGGGTTGTGCTGGCCTGGTGGTAGCCCCCGGGTGGCTGATGGGGCTGCCCCCACCACTCCCTCCCCACACCCCCAGGTCCAGGAGCTGCAGAGCCCCCCCCGAGCCAGCCAGGTGGTGAAGGACTGCGTGAAAGCCTGCCTCAACTCCACCTATGAGTACATCTTCAACAACTGTCACGAGCTGTACAGTCGCGAGTACCAGACGGACCCGGTGCGTGGGCCGGGGGGAGCTGGGATGCACTGGGGTGCCAGTCGCTGCGGGGGGACCTCGCTGCCCTTCCCCATCCCCTGCCCTTCTCCTTCGTGTGATGCTCCTGCTCCCTCTCCGGAGCGCTCAGCCCCGTGCAGAATGAGCCCTAAGCTTTGGGCAAGGTTTGACCCCACTGCTGCGGGGTTGAGACTGGGGTCAGACAAGGGGGAGCTGTGTGGGGGCCTCCAGGGTGTTTCCAGAGCCCTCCTGCCACCTTGTTAGCCCTGCCATGAAATCGAGCCCTGCAGGTAGGGTGACTGGAGCCTCCGCTGTGTCCCCATCACTCCAGACTAAGAAAGGCGAGGTGCCCCCTGAGGAGCAGGGCCCCAGCATCAAAAACCTGGACTTCTGGTCCAAGCTCATCACCCTGATAGTCTCCATTATCGAGGAGGACAAGAATTCCTACACGCCCTGCCTGAACCAGTGAGTAGGTGCTGGGAAAGGGGACCCTGCTTTGCACCGGGGGGATGCTCACATGGTGGCCTTGGTAGCTTTAGTCCTTTGGAACTGGGCTGTAATGTCCATTGTACAGATGGGGAAACTGAGGCAGGCGGGGGGTGTGCAGGGGATGTATCTCTGAGTGGAGGGCTGGTCCACCCCGTGTCCGTGCTTTCCCCTTGCCCCAGGTTCCCCCAGGAGCTGAACGTGGGGAAGATCAGCGCCGAGGTGATGTGGAACCTCTTCGCTCAAGACATGAAATACGCTATGGAGGGTGAGTCCCACCGCGCCACCCGTAGCCCTAGGGAAACCAGGCAGGAGCCGCACTCTGCTCCCACCTCCTCTGTTTCCTGGGTAAACCCATTTCTCCCCTCATCAACACAACGCCCGGCTTAAATCCCACCGAATAAGCGCTTCCACCTTACCCCATCACCCTGGCATCCCCGGAGCATCCTCGGGGCAGCCGCCTCCCCGGGTTTGGGGCTTGAAGCAACCCCCCCTGCCCTCACCTTCCCCGTGCAGAGCACGACAAGCACCGCCTATGCAAGAGCGCGGACTACATGAACCTGCACTTCAAGGTGAAGTGGCTCTACAACGAGTACGTCACTGAGCTGCCCTCCTTCAAGAGCCGTGTGCCCGAGTACCCGGCGTGAGTACAGCCCTGGGGGGCAGGGGAGGGGGTGCTTGCCCCCACCGGGGGCTGGCTGGCCTCACTGGGAACGGGTCTGTCTTCCAGCTGGTTTGAGCCCTTCGTTATCCAGTGGCTGGATGAGAACGAAGAGGTGTCACGGGATTTCCTGCACGGAGCACTGGAGCGGGACAAGAAGGATGGGGTATGAGCAGGACTGTCAGCGGGCACAGGAGCTGGGGGTGTGCGAGGGGCTTGTCCCTCGATGCCCAGCGTTTCCCAACTGGGGCCAAAGTTTCCCTCCCTGCCCCCACTGACGCTGCCTCTTCCTCCCCCAGTTCCAGCAGACGTCGGAGCACGCACTCTTCTCTTGCTCTGTGGTGGATGTCTTCTCCCAGCTCAACCAGAGCTTCGAGATCATCAAGAAGCTTGAATGCCCCGACCCCCAGATTGTTGGGCACTACATGCGAAGGTTTGCCAAGGTGGGCAGCTGCTGGGGCGGGGGCCACTGAGCTGGCAGCACCCCTGGGACCCCGGTCCCACCAGGGCTTCTGGGCTCTGCTGCCTCCCACTCAGCCACAGGCAGCGGCGCAGGGCACGGATTGCACCACCTCGAACAGCAGCGCTCAAGCAAACACGCCACCACGGACCCTGTGGGTCTCCGGGCTTTGCTAGCACAGCAGATTAGCTAATTAATGAGTTATTTAGTTAATTAGTCTTGTTAGATTAATCTAGATTAATTAAATGCCACTGCCTTGCTGCAGTGTGGGAGTTGCAGGCAGGCTCGGTGATGCCTTCAGAGCTGTGCTGGAGCTGCCCGTGCAGACCAGCCGTGCCGGAGCTGGCTTCCAGCGGCTGTGCCTGTGCAGCTGCTGGTGCACCCATGGGGCCAGAGAGCCTAGGGGTCTGAGGGTGCACCCAGGTGTTGGGATGTTCCATTGCTCTGCAACTCATGGTCTTCTTCCCTCCTCCCCTTTGCTGCTGCCTGGGTGTCCGTTGCTGCCCTTGGTTGGCTGCAGACCATCAGCAACGTGCTACTCCAGTACGCTGAGATCATCTCCAAGGATTTCGCCTCCTACTGCTCCAAGGAGAAAGAGAAAGTGGTGACGTATCTCCCTTCTGCTTGCAACCTCCCTCGTGCTGCCAGGCACGACTGTCCCCACGCGGTGACCCCAGCCATCACCCCAGCTCCAGAGCTGGTCCCCATGGTGCGGGTCCTGCCCTCGGGCTCTGTCCTGTGGCAGTCCCTGAAATGCTGCCAGGCAGAGCTCCATGCTGGGACTGTCCTTGTGCCCGCCAGTGCAGGGTGGGAGGGACCTGGGGTGGTGGGCAGCTGTTCCAGCCACATTTGGTGGTCCTGACCCCCTTCTCCGTGCCATCCCTCCAGCCCTGCATCCTGATGAACAACATCCAGCAGCTCCGTGTCCAGCTCGAGAAGATGTTTGAAGCCATGGGTGGGAAAGAGGTGCGTATCAAGGGGGTCTCCAGGAGGGAGGCCTGTGGAGGAGCTGGATCAGTCCCTTCTCCCCAAAGGCTGCCCCTTCCCTGGCCCCGCAGTGCTGGGAGCAGACCCCAGTTCCTCACTCCTGTACGGGAACACGCTGTCCCACCCTATGGCACCCGGCTCTCCCACCACACTGGGTGATGGATGGGCTTCACCCTGCCCAGGGGTGCTTATGGGGTGCAGAGACACCCCCCCAGGGCTGGGCCAGGGACCCTGATGGCTTCTCCAACCTGTCCCTCCTCCAGCTGGACACAGAAGCCAGTGATATCCTCAAGGAACTGCAGGTGAAACTCAACAATGTCCTGGATGAGCTGAGCCGAGTCTTTGCCACCAGGTACACCTGGGGGAGAGGGTGCGGGCGGTGGGCCGAGGAGAGGTTTGGGGGTCCAGGAGCTGCGGCTGAGGCCAGGCAGGGGGCTCTGCTTGGCCAAGTGAGTCCTGGGCATGGCTGGGGGGGATGCTGAGCTGCCTGGGTGTTGTGGTCCCCAGTTTCCAGCCACACATTGAGGAATGCGTGAAGCAGATGGGTGACATCCTGGGCCAGGTGAAGGGCACTGGCAATGTCCCTGCCAGCACCTGCAGCAGCGTTGCGCAGGATGCTGACAATGTCCTGCAGCCCATCATGGACCTCCTGGACAGCAAGTGAGTATGTGGGGGAACGGGGACCCCCACCCTGCCCTGGCCCGCCCTGGCAGTGTGGGGGACCTGCAGGGTCAGGGTGGCTGGGCAAGAGGTGGCGTCAGGGGTGCTGTGCACCTTCAGCCCTGTCCCCTCTTTGCAGCCTGACACTCTTTGCCAAGATCTGTGAGAAGACGGTGCTGAAGCGGGTGCTGAAGGAGCTCTGGAAGCTGGTGATGAACACGATGGAGAAGACTATCGTCCTGCCCCCACTCACCGACCAGACGGTGAGTGACGGGGAGGGGGACCGGGGACAGGGGACCCTGGAGCTGAGACACAGGTGACTGATTTGAGCCAGTGTGGGACATTGCTGGCCAGGTGCCCTCATGGCTGCTGAGATGGTGGGGACTTCGTCGGCCTCCCCAAACCTGCCCCCAGCTCACGGCCAGGGAAGGGATGGAGGAGGGAAAGGTCATCACTGCAGCTCGGTGCAGCCCAGCACCCTCCTGGCTGGCTTTGCCAAAGGACCTTCCTGGCATCTCCATCGTGGCACCAGGAGGGAGCATTGGTCCTTTCCTCTCCACCCTTCCCTCCGAGCTGGGGCAGCACCCTATGCCACGCTCACCAGCACCGGCTGTGGGCAGGGTCCCCACCAGGAGGCTCAGCAGGAGGCTCGGGGTCTGCGGGGAGCCACCACGTTGGCCTTGCTGTGGGGCTGGGGAGTGGGGACTGGCTCTGTGGGGCTGGGGGGACAGGACTGAACTCTTCCTTGCTCATGAGCTGAACAGGTTCTAGGGGAGCAGAGCAAAGCCTGGGAATGGTCCCTCCTCAGAGGGAGGTTGCCTACAGGCTCGAGGCTCCGTATCGCATCGCTGTGTCTGCCCTCCCCGCGCGTAGCCATGCATCCCAAAGCTTTCCAAGGCGGCTGTTCCCTGGGCTCAGGCAGGGAAGGGTGACACCAAGGGCTCTGAGCCAGCCACATATCTGTCCCTGTCACTCTTCGTGGCTTTTGTCACTGTCACAAAGCTGGGCTCAGGCTCTTACTTGGAGTCTCTGGAGCCGCTGGCTGCTGTGTCACCTTTCTGGGGCTGCGGGGCTCCTCATGCTGTGTCTGTAGGGGACAGGACACTGGTGACCGGTCAGCCCTCAGTGGTGCCACCTCACTGGCACCTTGTCACAGCCCAGAGCCTGGCTCAGGTCAGCCCTGCATCACTCCAGGCCAGGCTCGCACACCCTTGGCCAAAGGTGGCCAAATCTAGCAGGGGAGCTGGTGCCACTGGGTCCCAGTTTCCATCCCACTCCCTGTCCCTGTCAGTTCCCAGCCATATGTGGCGTGTTCTGGAGGCAGCAAGCCCTGTGCTGAGGGCGGAGGTGGTGGCATGGGCATGTGGGTCCGTTGGGTGGTTTTCCCGAGTGGGGGCAGCCCTCGGAGGGGGCTGCGCTGGGGCTGCTCCCTGCGGCACAGGCAACTGGCCCAGGGTGGCTCTGGGCTCCAGCCTGGGGCTGGCTGGGCCAGGTGGGCAGCGTGGGGCTCCGTGTCGGAGCCAAACATTGAATGGGGTCCGCTGGCTTCCTGGAGCTGAGCCCCTCTGGGGCAGAGCCCCCTGCCGCTGAGGAAGGACTGGGCAGGCTGGGATGGGGCCAGTTTGGGGTTGTAGAGACCTGCGGTGCCGGTGGCAGGGCAGCAACACCGAGTGCTGTGGCACGTCAGACAGGGGACACCCCTGCCTCTGCCGTCCCTCCAGGCTGGTGGCGGTGGGAGGGCGGCCAAGGCTGGGACCCAGCCTGGGGCAGCTGGGGCTGGGGAGGATGGAGGAGGGGGTGGACACTCATGTCACGGTTGTTCTCTCCAATTGCTCCGCTCGCTTCTCAATGGCAGATGATTGTAAGTACGGCAGCCCCCTGTCTGTCTGTCTGTCTGTCCGCTGTGTGTCGGTCCTGGCCTCGCCGGTTTTTGTCTTGTGTGGCTGCCCGTGTCCTGCCCACACCCTCCTCTGGCTCCCGACTTGGTCCACCTCTGTGGTCCCCATCCTCATGCTGCCCGCTTGGCACTGGCTCCTGGCGGCCGTTTGCCCGTGGCCCTACCTGGGTTCGGGGGGTGGGAAGGTCCTGAGCAGGTTTGCGGTGCCTGGATGCAGGGAGGCGCAAGGGCTGGTGATGGAGTGTGTGGCGGGGGGACGGCAGTGGAGCAGTGCCATGTAACCAGGGCAGCCAAACCCAGGCTGATCCCATCTTCTTGCTCCATGTGGAGCACCACTGGAGACCTGAGCAGGGGGAGCGGTGTGTGCTGGGCAGTCAGGGCTGCTCTTCCTGACCCCTTGTGCCTCAGTTTCCCCTTGAGGCCCTGGCTGGAGTGTGGCTATGGTGGGGGTTGAGGGCAGAGGCTTTCCCTGCCGGCGGAGGGGAGCGTCTCGCTGGGACACAACATCCCTGGCCCGGTCGCTCATCAGTGGGGCAGCTTGCTGGCATGAGTTGTGAGACTTTTTCCCTGGTCAGGATGCGGCCCTGGGAGCCTGGGCTCCTGGGTTCCCTTCTCGGTGTTGCTGCCGGGTCCTTGCATGGCTTTGACTGAGCCGTTGCCTTTTGTCCTTTTCGGCTCAGTCTGTGGCCGTGGGCTTATGCCCTGTGGGGCAAGGGATGAGCCACATCCACCCCCAGTCCTGCCCATACCCCTGTTTTGACCACAGGTGCCTTTGCAAGGAGGAGCAGTGGTGTGGGTGCTGGTGGGTGGCTGCTGGGTGCTGATTCCTGCAGGGACAAACACCCGTCCCCTGTCCCCCAACATCTTTTGTTTCCGACAGCAGTGTTTGGAGAGACTCGGGCTGAGCCTCCCCCCAGACCTCCTGGGGACCCAATGTCCCAGCCTTGTGGGGGCTGCCAGGGGACCGGGGGTGTGTGGGGGGTGTGTGTCAGCTCTGTGGGGTACAGAGCCCTCTTTTTCACCCCTCACCCCGTGCCTCAGTTTCCCTCCAGGGCAAGAAACCCTTCTGGTGGCCCCACTTGGCCCTAATTGTGCTGCTTGTCCCTCTTGCAGGCTTCCCTGCCAGCTGACCCCCCTGCTGCCTCCTCCTGATTCAGATGTACCCCAGCCCCCCCTGCTCCCTGAGCCTGGTTAGGACACCCCCCCACACTTGGTACTGCTGCCCCACTTTACTCTGTTTCTTCTGCCACCGCTGGGCCTGGGTCAGAGTGGGGTTGTCACTGGGCCCAGCACTGCATGGACCAGAACTCTGTGTGCAAAACCCAAGTGCTGCTGCCCCCGCTCCCCCCCAGCGCTGTAAGCAGCTGCCAGAGCTGGGGGGGGGATATGGGGGCACCAGAGGATGCCCACATGCAGAGCCAGCTGGCTGCCGCCTCCCTGTATCCCAAGCAGGGACCAGTCCCCCATGGCCTCAGCATCGCTGTATCCCAGCAGGGACCAGTCCCCCATGGCCTCAGCATCCCTGCATCCCAGCAGGGACCAGCTACCCATAAGCCCAACATCCCAGTATGGGGACCAGTTCCCCATCAGTGCAACAGCCTGCGTTCCAGGGGGGACCAGTTGGCCCAGCATCCCAAAGACAGCGGTCCCCCACTGACCCAGCATCCCTGTGGGGACCAGTCCCCCACTAACCCAGTATCCCAGTGGGGACCAGTCCCCCTTTGGCCCTGGCTGTCCTTTAGGAGCTCTGTGCTGTTTTGCCGCCAGCTTGCGGCCACCCCGTGTGCCCACCCTTGCCCTGCGCCCCTCCCCCCCCGCCATGTCCCATCCCGTGCTGTGCCCCCACCCCACCACTCAACCTCTGACATTGCTTCTACAGGGCACGCTCTTGAGAAAACATGGCAAGGGGACAGAGAAGGTAAATAGCTGTGGGCTCCATGTGTGTCATCGCCCCGTGGCCACGCTCGTGGCCCCACACCCGCCTGCTGTGGAGGGCCAGGCTTGTCCGTGCTGCCTCTGTCGTGCTGTCTGGATGTGCCGTTGCCTGCGTGGCGTGGTGTCCTGTTGGGGTGTGCCGTGTTGTCTGGGCGCAGGATGGGGACAGTCACCTGTTTCTGTGTGTTGCCCCGGGGCAGGGAGTGGGTGTCGTGTCACCTGTAGCCCCTGTGGGTGGGTGGGGGTGTGGGGGGGTTGTTGCTCACCCCCAGGCAGGGATGGGGGGGATGCTGCCCCGCAGCTCTTGGCACCCCTCCAGGTGCCAGGGCTGGGACAACGTGGGGACGGGGTGCCCAAGCGTGGGAGATCCCCAGCACAAATCCATCCCGCTGCTGGGGGCTCGGGAAGAGGTGACCCTCAGGACATTGGGCCGCGGGGCTGCTGAGGTCCCCTGGACCTCTGAGCCTGCTTCCCCCTGATGCTTGGGGGCCTCAGCAAGGCTCACTGAGCCCCAAAACTTGCCAAAAGGGCTTTCTCCAGGCACATGGGCTCCCCTCTATCTGGGGGCTCCCCATCACCAGGCTGGGGGCCCAGCCAAAACCTGGCTCTCGGGAAGTGCTGGCATCCATCTGGGCAATGCCTGCGGCTCCCCCCTCCTCTCCCAGGGGACACTGGGTCCTGCCCCAGTTTGCGGAGCGTGCTGGGTGAGCTGCTTTCCGCCGCCTGCTGCTCTTTTCCCAGTCCCAGAGGAGGTGGGAGCGATCCTGCCCCCGCGCAGGGGGAGCCCTGGCGTGCTGGCCGCAGGCTCAGCAGCAAACGCATGGGGCTGAACCTTTGCAGGTGTGAGCTGGTGCCCAACCAGTGGCACCAGCAGAGAACTGGGTGCAGCCAGAGGAGTGTACAGGGCCAGAGGCTGCACAACCAGGGGATGTGGGGGGCCCGGACCCGCGGCTGGCCACTGCTGGGGCCACCAGTAACTGTCCCTTGCTGTTCTCTTCCAGAGCAGGGTGAAGCTGCCCAGTCACACTGAAGTAAGGACATGGCTCTTCTGCTCCCCACTTGGCTCTGGTCCCCCTTCCTCTCACCTCCTCCCCATCCCTTGTCCTGTGTGCTGGGGGGGGGGGGGGGGGGGGGGGTGGTGTCCCAGCTCAGTACAGTGTCCTGTAGTGCTCTGTTTGGGTGACACCAGTGTCCCCAGCTCCCAACCTGTTCAGCGGTGGGAGGAGATAGGGGCAGCAAGGGGAGGATTAATGGGACAGAACTGGGGGTGGGGTGGGCAGGTGAGAGAGTTAGTGGGGGGGTACAAAATGAGGGCACAGGGTGCCAGAAGGTAACGATTAGTGGGCTAGATGCTGGGGTTTCTCTTTGTTGGGAGGGACTGGAGCTACTGGTGCCGGGGGAGGGGTGGGGAAGGAGGTGGGAATTGCTGGCTCTGCCCCACTGGGCCCCAGTTTAGTATGTTGTACACTGGAGGGCTTGTGAAGGGGAGCTCGCACTCAGCCTGGTAAGTGGGTGCCAAACCTGGGAGATGAGCGGGATGTGCCCACGCCATGGGGCTGCGCCCCCAGGAGCTGTGCCGGTGGGTCCCATGGGCTGGCTTCGTGGCCCTTGCCCATCGGGGTGGCATGGCACGGGTGAAGGCCAGTGGGGGCTCCCATCCTGGGGTGCAAAGGGGCCAGAAACCTCTCTGGGGCTGGGACTGGGCAGGGGTCTGGGTGGCAGGAGGGTGTTTGGCTAGGCTGCCAGCACCGTGGGGTACAGGGGGACTGCGCCGCATTCTCCTCATGCCCGCTGTCCCCCTGCACTCGGTCTCTGCTCCCCTGCCCCAATGTCGTATGATTGTCCATGCGGTGCCACTGATGTGCTGTGCCAGGCTCTGCTGGGCACAGAAGCGGGTGCTTGGGCACGACAGGGAACAGGATGGGACCCTTGGGCCAAGCTGCCTGTGCTGAGCAGACTGTGAGGTCCCTGATGTCCTGCCCAGGGGTCCCCAAGCCCCCAACCACACAACTGTGCTGAGAATTCAGGGGCTGGGACGGGGGGCTGCCAGCCCCACACTTGCATTACCATACCTGGCATGGCTGGTGGTCCCTGGGGCTCTCTGAGGAGCACCCCTCTGGCCCCCTGGAGCCTGGGGGGGCTGGTGCAGCAAGCTGCTGGCACCACGTGCCCAGCCTGACCATGGCGCCCCCATCCCGGCCGCTCACTGGGGCCCTTCCTGTCCCTTTGCTCTCTGCAGGGCACGCAGATGATTTTCAACGCAGCCAAGGAGCTGGGGCAGCTCTCCAAGCTGAAGGTGAGGGCTGGGGGGTGGGTTAAGGGGGGGGGGGCAGGCAGTCCGAGCTCCTCTCTGTGCTGGGGCGGGTGGCACGGTGCAGGCTGACACTGGTGCTATTGCACGGATTGCACCAGTGCTTGTTTGCTGGCACAGCTGGGGCGAGGGGAGCGGGGCCCTGGTCCCGTGCTGAGAGCAGGATTTGTGCCCTGCAGGACCACATGGTGCGGGAGGAAGCCAAGAGCCTGACCCCAAAGCAATGTGCCGTGGTGGAGCTGGCGCTGGACACCATCAAGGTGAGGGCATGCTGGGGTGCAAAGGGGTGTCCCCAAGGGCTCTGGCATTGAGGCACAGACCTGAGGTGTCACCGGGGTGGGGGTGGGTCCAGCAGAGCCGCTGAGGACCCTGTGGTCATCTTCCCCCCTCCAGCAATACTTCCATGCTGGTGGTGTGGGGCTGAAGAAGACGTTCCTGGAGAAGAGCCCCGACCTGCAGTCGCTGCGCTACGCCCTGTCCCTCTACACCCAGGCCACCGACCTCCTCATCAAAACCTTTGTGCAGACACAGGCTTCGCAGGGTAGGCTGCACGGCCCTGGCCCCCCAGCCAGGCCCCCCTATCCCCCACCATGGGCTCAGCTGCCCCACACCCTGCCTCCATCGTGGTGGGGTTGGGGGTCCCAGCCAGGCTTGCAGAGGGGTGAGAGGGATGGGTGGGGAGGGCTTTTTCCTCCCATGGTTTGCAGTTGAGGAGGGGCCATGGGTGCCCAGAGGCAGCCTGGCACCCCCAAGTCCCCCACCAGCAAGAAGAGCGTGTCCCCGGTGCCGGGGCATGGCTGGGCTGGCATAGAAATGGGGCCCGTGGGTGGGGGAGAAGGGCACCCTCTGACCATCTGTCACAGTATTTGTCCCCTCTGGCTGGCCCAGCCCCCAGCAGACACCTCTGGTCCAGCACTGCCTTCCAGCTGGGGGGCTTGGACCTCCCGCAGGATCGGCTGGAGCCAGATGCTGTGCCAGGGCTTGTCCTGGGTGCTGGGTGCCCACATACCCCGTGATGTGGATCAGTCCAGGGTGCTGGGTGCGGTGCAGGGTGCTGGGCAATGTCCAGGGCAGAACTACCCCTAGGTTCTAAATGCTGACCTTTATTTTGTCCCTTGGCTGCTCAAGGAGGGGACAGAGATGCTTGGTGGCGGTCATGGGGCATCGCGTATTGCCCCAGCCAGGCTTGTCTGTGTCCTGGGGGGGTAGGACGTGTATTTGCTGTCTGTGCGTCTCCTGCCAAGGACATCTGTCCTGTCTGTGCCTCCTGTGCCAGCCGTGTCAGGGGCGTGGGGTTGGGTCTGGGGGGTGCCAGCACCCCTGGGTGCTCTCCAGCCCCGGGACCCGGTGGGCTCCGAGCTGGGTGATGCCCGGTGCTCCCATGTCGCTGCAGTGTTGTCCGGATGCTCGGCCGTCCTGTCTGTGAGATCTGATCTCTCTTTCTCTCTCTGTTTTCTCCCCCTTCTTTCACCATTCCCGTCCCCCACGCACGTCGTCTCCTTCCTCCTCTCTCCGTCTGCTCCGTGCTGTGTCTCTGTCTCTCTCTCTCTCTCCTTCCCACTAGTTCATGGTGGGAAAGGCATTAGGTTTACCCTTAGTGAAGAAATTTATCCTGAGAAGGGTACGTGTGCCGCTCGCCCACCCCTGCGCCTGCCTGCTGCCGTCGGCCTGGGCTAGTAACAGTCCCGGCACTGCGGGCCGGGGGGCCAGGAGCCCCATCCCAGCATTGCCGGCTGGGGGGACCCCCGGTGTGAGCAGGGCTGGGAGCCCCCTGCCCACAGACTTGTGCTCCCAGGGCTGCTTTGGGCTGAATTTGGAGGAACTGTGCTCAGCTGTGTTGACCACCCCCCCCAGCCCAGGGTGGGGGGCTGTGCCCCGTGGGGATAGGGGTGCCTGCCTTTGCTTGCAGGCTCTGGGCACCCCCATGTTGTCTCTGGTGCTGCTGCCGGGGGGTGGGCGCCTGCCACGAGCTCCCTGCAAGCCAGGGAGCGGTCCCCTTGGGACTTGTGGCCCTGGGGGGGGCCAGGACTGTGTCCATGCCCCCTCCCACCCACCCTGCTGCCAGAAGGACCTTTACTAGCCTTGCTCCGGTGAGCTCAGTCCACCTGCCCCAGGGTGCAAGGAATGCGCCCAGCTCCACCGGCCCCGCTTGGTCTCCATTGCACCCCGCCGAGGGGCCAGGACTGCACCCCCTGCTTGGCCTCCCGTACCCCGACACCCCCTCCTCACCCACCATCGCCTCCATTTCGGCTCAGCATGCGGCGCTGCCTGGGTGGCGGGTGCCGGGGGGGAGGGGGATGGAGGTGGATGGAGAGGAGGGGCTGCCATCACCAGCCTCCTGGCACCCTCGTGCTGGGGGCCGTGCAGTGACCCGTGGGGACGTGTCCTCCTTCACACTGCCATTTCCACCCTGGGAGCTTTCTGCTGAGCTGGATTTGGTCTCCTTGGCCCCATCTGACCCACAGAGCCCCTTCCTCTGCCTTGCGCCCCCTCCTTCACCCATGGGTGCATGCACAGCTCTTGGGGGGGGAGGGGGAGGGCTGGGCTGTTGGTTGCAGGTCACCCAAATTCCCCTGGCTCGGGGACCCCAGGGCTTGATGTGGTCCCTGAGGGGATACAGGAGGGGGCAGGTCGGGTCCCTCCTGCCCAGTGCTGTGCCCTCGCTCACAGCTGTGTGCCCCCCCCGCCATGCCCATAGCAGGGGGAGCTGGGCCACCACCCCCTGCCCCATCCCACCGGGGCACCTCAGCCCCTGGGCAAGGGGGGGCTCACAGGGCCTGGCCAACATAGGGTGGGATGACAGAGAGTCAGCCTGGCGCTGGCGATGTCCTGCCGTGCCCCAGACTTGTGCCAGCTCTGGTGGTCCGAGACAGCTGCTGCACCCATGCTGCTGTCCCCAGAACCCTGGCAGAGGCCACATTGGGCCAATTCCTACTGCCCACCCCCTCCCGCCTCATGGTGGGTGACCTGCCTCCTCCAGTGGGGTTGGTGGTGGGCAGGGGACATCGGGGACACCGCAGAAACGGGCACTCATGTCTCCTACCTTTGCCACGCAGGCTCCGGTGTGGATGACCCGGTCGGGGAGGTGTCCATCCATGTGGAGCTCTTCACCCACCCCGGCACTGGCGAACACAAAGTCACCGTCAAAGGTGGGTACTGCTGGACGGGGTGCAGGCTGTGGCAGGTGGCAGCGCCCCAGGAGCCTCACGTGTCCCCTCCTTGCAGTGGTGGCTGCGAATGACCTCAAGTGGCAGACGTCGGGCATCTTCCGGCCCTTCATCGAGGTCAACATCATCGGGCCCCACCTTAGCGACAAGAAGAGGAAATTTGCCACCAAATCCAAGAACAACAGCTGGGCCCCCAAGTACAACGAGAGCTTCCAGTTGTGAGTGGCACCATGGGGCTGGGGGGGGTGTCAGCGGGCTGGGGGATGTGTCCCCATGATGTGGGGACCCCCTTCTCTCGGGGTCTGCCAGTGATGCTCATCCCCCAGGGGATGTTTTAGCTATTTTCTAATTGATAAAAGCAGGGATTGAAAAAGCAGAAAAAGCCTGCTTTTTTAAGGGGGAGGGGGAGGCAGCACCCGTGTGAGGTGCTGTTGCAAAGCCAAGGGGCTTGGGAGTGTGACTCCCCATGCCAACACTGCCTCTCCCCTGCAGCACGCTGGGGACGGAGACAGGCCCGGAGTGTTACGAGCTGCAGGTGTGTGTGAAGGATTACTGCTTCGCCCGGGAGGACCGGACCGTGGGCATCGCTGTCCTGCAGCTCCGTGACATCCTGCAGCGCCCCGGCTGTGCCTGCTGGCTGCCCCTGGGCCGCCGCATCCACATGGATGACACCGGCCTCACCGTCCTCCGCATCCTCTCCCAGCGCAACAACGACGAGGTGGCCAAGGAGTTCGTCAAGCTCAAGTCGGACACACGCTCAGCTGAGGAGGGCAGCAGTTAAACCCCCTCTCGCCCCCCCAGCCCTCTCCCCCCACTCCTGGCACCTTTTCTACAGCATCCTCCAGCCATGTATAAGCCATAAGTGCGGCCACGAGAGGAGTCTCCTTCCCAGCCCTGGTGTGGGTGAGGGGGGGATGTGGCTCCAGTGACAGACCCACCCTGTCCCTCCCTTGGCCAAACTGGCTGGGTGACAGCGGGGCAGAGCACAGCTGTGCCCCCGTCCCACCCCCATGGGAAGGTGCTGGGGCTGGTGGGGCTGCAGGGAAGGGCTGGACCCCAGCCTGGGTGATGGGGCAGATGTGCCCCTTGCCAGCCTGCCTGAGGTGGAGGAACCCCAATGGCCCATCCCTGCCCCCACCCTGTCCTACCCAGCCCCAACCCTCCACGAGTGACATAAAGAAAGGGCTGGGGGAGTGTCTCATCCCACCCGGGGTGTTGGTGAGTGGCTGGAAGGCACCATAGCCCCTTGTCCCCATCCCTCGAGCATCATCGGGCACCCTGAGGGACAGGGAGGCTCCCACCTGCTGAGCACCCTGTACATATGTAAATAGCTGTACATACAGGGGGCAGCCGGATGACGAGGCTGTGTCCTGCACCCGGAAGGGCTATTGGGGCTGTTGGGTGGGGGGTGCAGCCCCCACCTGCCCTGCAGTGTCCCCTCCCTGGCTGGCAGCAGTATCACTGGGGCCGGGAGCGGCAGGGAGCAGCCCCCGGCCCCTATCCTGTCTTCCCTGCCATGCCGCCACCGTGGGCTGCCCCACTGCTGCCCCCAGGGTGCCAGGGCTTGGGGGCAAGGGCTGGGGGCACTGGAGCGGAGGGACCCATCTCCCTTTGCTCTGGCCAGTGGGGACCAGCCATCCCTGTGCAGTGCAGCAGCACCCGTGAGACCTCCTTGGTGCAAGCAAGACCCTTCCCACCCCCAGCCCACAGGACCTCCCCCCACCCCGAGTTCCCATTAACCACCATTTCTGCGTGATCAGTGGTGTGCGTGTCTCGTGCAAGTGTCCAGGAGGCCAGGGTGTGTGGTGTCAGGGGTGGCCACCCCAGCTGGCCAGTTTGCCCTAAGTACTGGGGAAGACAGAGGCCTGATGACCCCACAGGTCAATATAGCTCTCTCAGCCCCCTCCCCATCCCAAAACAGGGTACCCCAACTGGCCCCCGTGGTCCTTTTTCTATGGGGCTTGTCTGGGACCAAAGGGTTTAGCTTTCCTCTCTCATTTCTGTTCAATGTTTACACCCCTTTTCTAACCGCTGCTCCCACCCGGCCAGGTTGGGATGCAGCCCTGCACCCCCCGACCGTGGTGTCCCTGGCCCTGTGCCCCCTCCCCAAACTGTCCTGTTTGGCATGTGATTGAACCGACCAATTCTGCTCCTGTAGCACACGTGTCACCGATGCCTGTGTGTCTGTACCACCCCGTGCGGCACCGCCAGCGGCGGCTACCATGGATGCATGACAGTGAGATGTTTTGCACTATTTTGAATTTTTTGGGCTCTGTAAAAATATTTTATTATAACTGACATTAAAAAGCACACCCTTCATTGTGGCTTTTGGGGGCGAAGGGGTGGGAGGGCAGGCACCCAGGGGGGTCTTCATCACCACTCCCACCCCAGTGTAGCACTTGCACCTTTCAGGATATCACCAAGGATAAACAGCCCAGGGATGCTGCAGCAGCTTTGGGGGTGCTCAGCCTCCTTGAGGGCTGCTCTTTGGTGCACCCACCCTTTGCAAAGCCAAGAGCTGCAGAACAGGGGTTAAATGGAACCGGGACAAGACTTCTCCTGAGAGGGCAGGGGGGGGATCAGGGGCTGCCAACATGGCCTCGACAAGGGCGAATGCACCCCTCACCCACCTGGTGCTCTTCCACAGTGGGGTGACTGCACCAGTGGGCAAGGGAAGAGCTACAGGTATCACCTACCTGGGCTTCTGGAAGGCTTTTGGCACAGTCTCCCAAAACATTCTTCCCAAAACACAGATTTGATGGACGCAGGTCCCTGCTGCCCTCCTGAGAGCCCCGGAGCCATTGCCGAGCTTTACTAGAATCATAGAATGGTTTGGATTAGAAGGGACCTTTAAAGATTATTGAGTCCAACCCTGTCCTGGCTACTGGGAACTGTTGCTTTTCCCAGTGATCCCTGATGGACAGACCCTTTCTCAAGGCTTTCTGGATTAACGCAGCTTCATTCCTAGCTTTAATCATCAATACCTGGGCTCTTGTGCCAGTGTGAGAAGAGAGAGAACAGCTGTCGTTTACCACAGTATGCAAAGATTATCACTACTATTTATCCCAAAAGGTTTGGGCACTTGGGATGGGTCGTGGGAACCCCCCGCCCAAGGGCTGGCAGCTCCTCAATTAGTTTCGCCCTAATGGGGCTGGAGGAGCAGGCGGGACAATTTTACCTTCCACTTGCAGAGGGGTCTCTTCTATACTGGGGGTGCCAGCTGGCACAGGGTGCTTGGGCCCACCTTGTCCCACCTGGACACCCCCCAGGACACAATGCCTGCAAACCCATCCAGGGTCATGTCCACAGCACCCACCTGCCACAGCTGCTCACTCATCAGGAATGATGCCCTCTGCCCCATGCTCGGAGAGGTCAGGGAGGTGGTAGAGGTAGGGGGTCAAGTTGGGGACATGGGGGATGATGTCCTCAGCTCTGCTGCCGCCTGGGTGAACTCTCTCCTGTTGTTGTTGCTCAGGGTCCCGTTTGAAATCATTCTTCTTCCAGGTCGCCTGAAGGAGGGGGTTAAAAGCAGACCATAATTTGCAATGTACATTCTCCAAAAATCCACAACGCTGAAGCAAGCCTGTGCTTCTTCCCTACTAGCTGGTGGAGATGCTGCTGGCATTGTGTTGATCACATCCAATGGGATGTGACAATCTCTGCTTGCCACCTCATTCCTAAAAACTGGATCTCCTGCTTGACCTTACTTTGTTTTATGACAAAACTGGATTTTAGAAGGATTTGGATTATTTCCTTCCTTTTCTCACAAACTCCTGCCCCACACAATGGTATCATCCATGTATTGCAGGTGTTCCAGAGCTTCTCCCTGTTCCCGGGCAGTCTGATCGGTCCATGCCAAATAGTAGGGCTGTGTTCCCACCTCTGGGGACACCAATTCCAGGTGTACTGGCCACCCCTGCAAGGCACAGATCTGTGGTGATGTTCTTAAAGAGCTGTTTAACCCTAAGCAAGACCTGGAAAACGTTCAGCAACATGATGGTTCCTAGCAACAGGACCACGCTGGTTTTAACATCCCAAGAATATTCCAAATTTTCATTACTCTCAACCGCTACTGGCAGGGGTGGGGAAGAGGTCTCCCCCACCATGGGCTGCCTCTCCAAAGGGAAGAGGTTAAAGCTGTAATTATTAATAGTTTCCAAGAGATGGCTCCCAAAGCACGGTGGTGACAGCAATGCGCAGCACCAACACCAGATTAATCTCCTATTCCATCGTACCGTAAACCAGTATCATGAAGTCCAACAACGTGATAACCTGAGTCCAGTTCCCACGGGTGATGAACAGCACCACAGGGGACAACCACTGTGAGCAAGGCAATGCACGACGCAGCTTTAAGGCCAAACACACCAGCTCTGAGAGCCAATAAATCAACCTTGTGACAAGCGACTATTTAAACTTCTATAATAAATACTTGTGAGAGATCCGTTCTAGTCAGATTTGTTGTTATCACAACCCGTTGAGCTCCATGTTGGGTACCAAAAAGGACTGGGGGTGGGGTGGGGTTTAACCCCCGAGGCAGCCTCGCTCAGTGCCCCCCTGCAGTGGGATGCAGAGGAGAATTGGGGAAAAGGTAAAACCCATGGGCTGAGATAAGAACAGTGTAATAATTGAAATAAAAATCAAATATACTACTACTACTAATAGTAATGAAAGGGGAGCTAACAAAAAGAGAGGAAAAAAACCCAAGAAAACCAAGTGATGCACAATACAGTTGCTCAACCCTGTGCCCAGCCAGCCCCTGAGCAGCGATCGCCCCCTCCCAGCCAGCTCCCCCCGGGTTATATACTGACCGTGACGCTCCATGGTATGGAATATCCATTTGGATGGAATATCCCTTTGGCTACTTCAGGTCAGCTGTCCTGGCCCTGCTCCCTCCTGGCTCCTTGTGCACCTGCTCACTGGCAGAGCACGGGGAGCTGAAGAGTCCTTGATGTAGGGTACACACAACTCAGCTGCAACTAAACCATCAGTGTGTTATCAACGTTATTTTCCCACTACATTCAAAACACAGCACTGTACCAGCTACTAGAAGATAGTTAACGTTATCCCAGATGAATCCAGGACACCTGGCTTTCCCACTGCATTTTACCAAATGCAAATGATAAAATTGCTGAGTGGAATATCCTCCTGCTTAACCACTGCTGGTTAAGCTCTGCTAACATGCTCCTCCATCCTTACTGCTTTCCACCTGGAAAACCAAGGCAAGCTCTGCTTGGCACCACTGGCCATGGGAATTAAATGATTCCGTCCTTTTGTCAAAACGTGCCGTTGCCTCCTTTGGAAAGAGCAAATCTCCTGACAAACCATCTCTCTGCTGCTTCTTCCATTGCAGTAACCTTCCTTTTCGAAGGATATGCAAGCGCTTCGGGGCAGATGTCACCTATGAAGCGATGGCTGTGTGTACAAACCTGCCCCAGGGCCAGTCCTCTGAGCGGGCTCCCCTCAAACAGCATCGTACCGAAGAGAGTTTTGGGGTGCACGTGAGTGCTATCATCTTGATAACCAAATGATAACCCACTTCTGAGCAGAAAAGTTGCTTCTTGAACCCGTGCAACCCTTTGGTAGCTGGAGGGAGTGTTCCCAGACACAATGACCAAGTGTGCAGTGCTCCTGAACCAGACAATTGAAGTGGACTTTGTAGATGTCAATGCTAGGTGTCCCATTGACCTAGTCTATAAGAAGGTAAGAAGATGTTCTGTGGCATGTTTTGCTTCCTTCAAGAGATGCTTGTCTTTTGCCTCATCCCCTGCGACCTGATCTGCTCCTGCCAGTCGGACCCAGAGCTCCCCGTGCATTTATGGGCGCTAGACTTGAGCGAGAAGGCAAATCAGCAGTCCAAAGAGCAGGGGACAGTTGCTGTCTCTGCCTGTCAGAGGCAGAAGTCGGAAAGGAAAAGAGCTGTCAGGGTTTTTCTGTTGACGATCCCTGTTTCTCCAAGTGTTGAGATGCTCCAAGCCTTACCTGCATCCCCTGAGCAGAGGGCTGCTGTTGGGCAGCTCCACAGAGGCCGGGACCATCCCCCCTCCCACGAGTCGTGTCCAACGAGCAGGACCAGGCGGGCACCTTTTGTCGTTGGCGCCCTGAGTCCTTGCCACAAGAAGGTCTCATCTCCCACCGGTTTTAGGAATTTCCCAGCTCGGCACAGCCACAGGCTCTTCCCAGCTGGTGTCCGGCAGGTGGAAACTGCCGTCAGGACAAGGCCTCCCGACCCCATCCAGGGATTTCTGCGAATTGCCGCCGGGATACACACAACTGCCTCGCTCCCCACCGGCCTCCTCCTCCCCCAGAGGCTCCCGACCACCGCGAGGGCTGGAGCTCAAACCTCCGCTGCCCCCTGGTGCAACACCTGCCGGCCCCACAGCCCCCCGCACAGCCCCCCCTCCGGCCCAGCGCCCCCGCATGGGGCTCCCTCCCCGTCCCGCTGACCCCCAGCGTGTCCCAGCTCGGGGAAGGGACCGAGGCTTCCAGCCGAAGGCACCTGCCCCCACGCCGAGAGCTGCCTGCAGCCCCCTTAACCCCTGCCCCGCCGGGGGGCGGGGCCGCCGGGGCCGTTGGAACACGGGGCGCCCCAACATTGCACCCTGGTTACGGCCGAGAGTCCTTGGCAGCCGAGGCAGGAGGGACCATGGTGCGGCCCCCGCTGCAGCTCCCACCTCTGCAGCCCTCGGGGTGCAGCCCCTGGGGCCCCCCGATGCTCCAGCTGCTTCCCAACTTTGAGCTCCCCAAATCCTTCTGCCCCCAAGGTAGGAACCGACCCAGCCGCCCAGCCCGGGGACGCTCCCGGGGGCACCGGTGGAGGCGAGCCCCGGCCACCGCTCCTGTCTCTCTTCCAGGCTCCGCCAGCCCGTCCCAGCCGGCCAAGCAGGAGCAGCCCCCCCCTGCAGCCTGGGCACCCGAGGTCCCCCTGGAGCCCCCCGCAGGTACGGAGACTTCTGTCCCCTCTGGCACCCCTGTCCCCTCGGCACCCCCCCCCCCCCTTCCCTGGCAGTTTCCGCACGGGGCGGGGGTTCAGCAGCCTGCACCAGTGTGTCTGCCCTCGCCTGCTGGTGTGTGCCCAGGAAATCCCATTTCCAGAGAATTCCCCAAGGCTCACGCCCCACCCGCAATTTGCGACCCTGTCCCCCTGGCACAGCTGCTCACCCCATGGGGAGCTCCCCACACACCCGGTGCAGGGCTGGGGGATGTCAGCGCTGGGGGCCGGCTGGGTGGGGGGGTGGCCCTGGAGGGTCCCCCCAGCTCAGCACGGCTCCCGCTCACCCACGCAGGGCTGCAGAGGGCTCCGTGCGGATGCTACTTTGATCCCCGCTTCTTCCATCTTCAGTGGACCAGCAGCATCCTGCCTCCACCAGTCACCGCCATAGCCAACTACAGCAGCACCTCTCTGCTGGGGGGTGCCCGGGGGGACTCCGGGACCCCCCAGGGCCAACTGCCACACCTTGTGCCTGACGCACAGAAGGGGGGAGCCGTGGCCCCGGTGCCCCTGGTGCTGCCAACATCCATCGCTGGCTCCCAGCTCATCCAGGGCCAGCCCGAAGAGACCATCTGCAGCACGGCCACCCCTGCGGGGGCACCCCCAGGCAGCCATGTCCCCCCCAGCCCCTCTGCTGCCCCCCACAACCAAGTGGTTGTGGATCTAGAAGACAGCTATGATGTGCCCGAAGAGGTGCTTCTTCAGGAGGCCCTGAGGCTCTTTGGTTTATCCTCGGACACGGCAGGGCACATCCAGGAGGGTCCCAGCAGCGTCCCCACCCCTGGGGACACCAGCCCAGCTGTGCCCTGCTGTGACTTGAGCTCCCTCGCCCTGCCTGAAGACCTGTTCGATGGCGATTACAGTGTCTCCGAGATGACGGACTCCCTGGTGAGCTTGGAGGTGTTCAACACCATTGAGATGGAGCCCCAGGAGCTGTGGGGGGACATGGACTGGGACCTGTCACCGTCCCCACCTGCAGCACCATAGCAGCAGGGCAAGAGGCAGAACACCTGGCTCCTGCCCCCCAGCAAGGGCAGAGCCAGCACCTGGGGGGATTAAATCCACATGAGGGATGGGGAGAGGGGGGAAGCAGAGGAGGAGGAGGACTGTTCTGTACGGGGGGGAGTGGGAGCAAAGAGTGCTCTGTAGGGGGGGGGGGGAAATTTAGCAAGTTTGATATTTTGGCAAGTCTTATTGTTTTCCATTAAATGTTGTTTCTCCATCCCGCTCCGTGCCTGTGTGGGAGGGAACACGGGGAAATGGCACCCAAGAGGTGCAGAAGCCCCAGGTCAGAACCAGCGAGCCCCAAAGGGCACCGAGACCCCACCACCACCACCCCCCAGGGCCAAGCCCCTGCCAGAGGACCACTCCCCTGTCCCCCCCCCCAGGGGAAGCAGCCCTTTGGGGATAGCTACGACAGACAGGTCCCTGCAGGACCCATGGACACGGCCCCACGCAGAAAGTGGCACAGAGCCCCCAGGACAAGGGCAGACCTGGGGGCTGAGGGGGGGACTGGACGCACACCACAACAAGGGCTGCCACCCCTTAGCCTTGAACACAACCAGCGTCCCCTGCAGCAGGGACAGCGCTCGGTGCAAAGCCCTTCCAAGCCTCAGGACAATCCTGCCCTTGCTCACATCCACGCTCAGCTGCACAGCCCGGTATCACCCCAGCAGCGGTGATGGAGGCGCCACCTGCCAGGCAGGACCCTCTCCCCTCGCCTGCCTGCGCCTTCGGTGGCCGCAACAGCCTCCCTAGGGGGAAACAGGAAAATAAGCAAAAAAAAAAAAAAAAAAAAAAAGAAACCCACCAGCCAGAAAGTGCCTGGAAACTTGGTCCCTTTATCGCCTGTTTCTCACCTGAGCTCCCCAGCCTGTGGTCCCCTCGAGGCAGCGCCCCAGCACCGGGGGTCACGGGGCTGAGCCCCTTCCTTAGGGCAGCCCCAGTGATGCCACTGGGGTGGTGCGAGCTGCTCCGGACCCTGGGTGGGCACAGTGGCCTTCAGCATGGCACAGCTCCCGGTGCTGCTCAGCATCTCACCTCGCACACTGACCCTCCCCGAGCTAAATGCACCCACCCCAGACAGCCTTGGGCCACAGAGAATTATCTGCAAAGACTTTTATTAGCTTCAAATAATTAAAAAGTGGCCAAAGCCCCAGCTCAGGACTGCCATGGGCCCTGGCTGTGCCACAAACAAAGACACTTGAGTTACAATAAATCAGTCACTTCCCAGAAGAATGGCACACAGTGCTGTCCCCCCAGGATTTGAAGCCATCCCACCCCTCAGGGGGTCCAGATACCCCTCAGTGGGGCACGGAGAGCAGCCTAGGGCCTGACAAGGAAGGCCAGGTTGAGAGCATCAGGGATGTGGAGCTCATCCAGGTGCAGGGGGGAGGCAGTGAAGGGCAGGTGCACAGGGAAGAGGTGGCTGGTGTCCACCAGGAGCTGGCTGGGTCCCCCTCCATACTGGTCATGCAGCCGCTTCTGTGGGGACACAGCACTTGCATTCAGGGCTGCTCCAGTAAGGGGAGGGTCATACAGGACAGCCTGCCCCCCTCCCCCCCCCAAACTAGACCCCCAATTCTGCTTACCTCAACCCTGCTGATGAAGCTTGGGCTGATCCTCTCCTCCAGCCCAGCAGCCGGGGTGTAAGCCCGGAGGATCTTCACAACCTGGAAGGGACAGAGGGGACCATGAACAGGGAAGGGCTGGGCACATCCAGACCCTTCTGGGTATGGTGTGGTCCCCACCGCAGCGCATCCCTGGTACACCCCCTCCCCACCCAGTACCTGCTGGGGTGACAGCACCGTGCACAGGCTGCAGAGAGCTCCAGCATCCGCCTCAGTCACCTTCTTCACCTGCAGCAGCTGGGCAGCCTGGACCAGGGGCTCCAGCACCTCACGGGCCCCACTCTCCTGCAGCCCCTCTGCCCGCAGCCACTGCTCCACCTGGCTGATGTTGTACCTGCCAGGGACAGCAGGTCACAGGTGGCACAGGCCATGCCCCATCTCCCCCAGCCATACCCATCCTGCACGGGCACAGACCTGAGCTGGATGCTGCGGCTCCAGGAGCACATGTCCTTCCTCAGCAGCAGGTAGTTGAGGGTGGTGCCACTGACCAGGAAGAGGAGCTGGCGCAGGACCTGGTGCCCCACACTGGGGGCCAGCCCGTGGTGGTTCAGCACTGCACGGAAGGAGCCCAGCTGCTGCAGCAGCTCAGGCAGGGTGTGGGTAGAGGCTACTGAGGACCGGCGGTGGCGGGGAGGGCAGGAGAAGGACAAGCCCTGTATGGGCTCACTCTCCAGCATCGCTGAAACTGAAGGGTAGAAAAGGCACATTGTAAGGAGGCAGAGACCCCGCGTTGTGCCTCAAGCGACCAGTACACAGCTCCTTGGTTCCGTGTCCCAGTTGGGGATACAGGGGCTAATGACACCTCCAGGATAGCTGGCCAAGGCTAGGTCAGGGACTGGCCCTGCTCCATGTAGCTGCAGAGCATGGCATGGGGGAATAGAGCTCCCCATGGATGTAGCCCAAGGTCCCTGGGGTGCTGAGCCCACCTTTAGCTCCCCAACCACCTCCTGCAAGCCAGGATGCTCAAGGAGCAGATGGTCCCTTGTAGAAGGCATCCCCCGGTTCAGAGCCTGCCTTCCCACTCTGGGCACAGCCCCGGTAACAGAGCAGGCAGCTGACACAGCCGAGCACAGCATTCCCTCCCTGATCCAGCATCCCCTGAGCACCCCCCAAGCCCTGGCCATACCAATCATGGGCTTGAGGCACTTCTCAGCAGTGCGGATGAGCTGCTGGTAGAGCTGGACAGCCAGGGCACCCAGGCTATGGCAGGAGCTCTGGGGGTCCACGTTCTGCAGGCGATGTTTGTTCTGCTGCGCTGTGTTCCCCTGCCAGTAGCTCTGTGGGCACAGGCTGGGTCAGAGCCAGCAGTACCAGGGGACAGCCAGGTCCCCAAGCAAGCACAGAGCAGCATCAGCCCCGCACATCCTTGTATGCCTGGGCTGGGGTAAAGAGGATGCAGCCCCAGGTGGGGACAAACCCTGTCCCCACTAAGCTCCCACCCTTGCCAGGGAGGTGGCAGACCCCCTGCAGCCCAGCCCTACCTCATCCTGGCTGTACTGGCACAGGCAGTTCTGGAGTCGGCAGGTGTTGGCAAGCCAGAGTGCCACCACATTGAAGTCATCGCTGTGCTTCTGTGGGAGGGAAGTGAGAGCACCAGGGTCAGCAGGGCTCTGGCAGTGACAGCAGCAAGCCCTAACACCCCACGGTAGCCCTGTGAGCCACACTGAGCTAGCTGCAGCCTGGCGAGGGCTGTAGGACCCTCTCACAGGACACCTGCGGCACCCAGGGGCCCCCTCACCCTGGGAGATGCTCAGGCTGGACACTGCAGCCAGGCACATGTCACTGCCCCAGCACCACCTCTGCCTTGGCCAGTGAAGCTCCTGCTCCTCAGCCCACCCCACACCCCCAAGCCCAGCACCTTCATGATCCCTTTGATGGCACCAATGGCTGCATCCAGGAGCGAGCGAGCCCGCAGCTCATCACAGCAGTGGTCTGCGTGTCGGAAGCACAGGAAGAGGATGTAGGCTGGCAGGTCTGGAAGTGCCCCAGGACAGCTCTGTGGTTTATAGTCTGCAGGGGAAAACAGGACAGTTGAGATCCAGGCAGCTACAGAAAACTGGTCCTGAACCAGGCAGGATGCTGCCCCAGCAACACTGAAAGGATGAGCTCACACAGAGGTCGGCAAGAAACCCTAGCAGGGACCAAGTTGGGGTAAAGAGTCCCCATCTGTCCAAACCCTACCTGTGATGATGGCCTTGATAATGCGCCCTTCATCCTCCATCCTCCATGCCAGCATGGCTTGGGACAGCCCAGACAGAGGTGGGACAACAGGGGATTGGGACAGGACCACAGCAGATGCTGCCAGCTCCTGTGCTGGCCTGGTGGCCTCTCTCTTCACTGGAGAAAGAGGAGCACAGGTCAAATCCTGCTGTGTCCTGGGCCGTGGGACCCAGATCAGGATCCCTCAGCTCAGTCCAAGCAGATACTCCCTAGTATCTCTGTCTGGGGGGACCCCGCTCCTCATGGCGAGGCTGGGCGATGCTCCCACCAGCCCCATGTCCCCATCTCATGCAGACACTTGCCTGTGAGCTCCTGGGTCTGCTTTGTGTAGGCTCTCAGCTGCTTCTGGAGCTTCAGTGTGATCCTCTCCTGCTTCTCCAGCTTCTGGGCCAGCTCCTGGGCAGGCACAACCCTGGTAGGGCTCAGCCAGCCTCCCTCAGCTGGAGGCCCCCACCAGCACCCACCCAGTGAAGCTGAGCTGGGAGGATGCATCAGGGTCCCCTGCACCGCTCCTTAAGGGGCTGCTGCAGCTCACCACAGGGCAAGGGGGTGGGAGCCAGCCCCAAGCCCAGTCCTGCCTGTGTCCACCCACCCCCCATCACCACCCCCTTACCCTGTTCTCCTCCCTGAGCTGTAGGACATGCTGCTGCAGCCCCTCCTGCCCCTGGTGCCACTGCAGGTCCTGGATGAGGGCTGCTTGCTGCTGGCTCAGCTGCTTGAGTGAGCAGATGTCGAGGTGCAGCCCTTGTACCTCCTCCTTGTGCTGCTGTTTCTCCTCCTGCAGCTGACTCTCCAGCAGCCTGCTCACACACACCAGGGGAAACTGAGGCACCAGCCTCCTTCAAGCTGCCTCACCCCATCCTGCAGGGAGGCTGCTAAGGAGGCTTTTCCTCCCCTGAAGCCTCAGAGCTGAGGACTCCCCCCTTGCCCAGGCCCTCCAGGGCAGCCAAGACCCAGCTGGACTGGTAGAGCATCTCCCCTCTGGCTGCACCCAGCCCAGGGACAGGCTCCACCAGCCTGCTCCTCTTAGGAGGCTCCTCTTGAGCCCAGGGTACCCGTTCTGCTCATGCAGCGGGTGAGGCTGTGCCTTGAGCAAGGTGTGCTGCTCCAGTCCCCCAGCAAAACACAGCTGGGTGCACTGGAAAGAAGGGAAGAGCAAGCAAGGGCTACCCCCTACCCCGCTGGGCAGTGAGGGGCAGGCTGCCCTTGCTCTCGCAGCCCACCTGGGGCTACAGTGTCCAGAGCATTGGAGGAGATGGCTGCTCCAGTGAGGATGTGCAGCCACCCAGCACCACTGCAGAGGCCAGGCAGCTGTCACACCAGCCCTGGCTGGCCAAAACACCAGGGAAAGCCCCACCAGCCCATTGTGGGGACACCAGCATCAGCTGGGGACCACCTCCCTGGGACCACACTCACTTATTAGCAACCTGCACTGCATCGTACGCATGCTTCAGGTCATCATCCACTGCCACCTTCTCCGGGCTCTTACCCAGCCCCAGCATCTCAGTGAAGTTCTGCAGGGAGAGAGGAGCAGGATGAGGTTGGCCTTGCCATCCTGGGTCTCATCCTGCTCTCAGCAGTGGGACAGGGGCTCACCCTGCGCTTGAAGAAGTCCAACAGTTTCCTCTCCTCTGGCTCCACAGGAGCCTGGGACCTCCGCAGCTCCTCCCGGGTCCGGGCCAGCTCCTCGTTAGCAGCATTGAGCTGCCCCAGGAGGAGGAGGTATGCCTTCTCAAAGGGATCCTGGCTCACACCACCGTTCAGCACCGCCTCACTGCTGGGCTGCAGCCGCGACCCCTCTGGCACAAGCTGCCACCGCTCCTCCTGCCCCTGGGTGCAGAGACGGGGGCTGGCACAGCAGCCTGTGCTGGGCACCAGCACCAGGATGCCTGCAGGAAGCCCTCCCTGATGGCACCAGCTCCCAGCCAGAAGCCCCAGGGTACAGTTGTCACCATCACCAGGGGAAGGGACAGCCCACTTGTGACCCCCACCCCACTGTCCCAACCAGTGTCACCACTAGCCTCAGCCTGCTGGTCAGTGACATCTCGTGAGGGAGCCGTGGACATGGAGGACAAGCAGCTGCTCTCGGAGCCCAGGAAGCTCTCTGAGGAAGGGGACCGTCTCAAGGTGGTTTGCTGAGTGGGGAAGAGAAGGACAACGTTGCTCCCCTGCACCCCAAACATCTGCTGGGGCAGAGCAGCGACAGCCTCGAGAGGACACCTCAGCTTGGGGGTCCCCCGGCACGTGAGCTGGGGAGCCCACTTCTGCCGCAGGAACATGCCCTGAACCAGACAGCACTGCCTACTCCCTTCACTGAGCTGAGGGAGGGGGTGCCCTGAGCCCCCCCGTGTCCCTGCCAGCCCCTCACCCTGTGGAAGGCCATCTCATCCCGCAGGTTCTCATAGCCCTGCTCCAGGCGGGTGTACTCCTGCACCAGGCTCTGGTAGCGTGCCCGCTCCTCTTCCAGCTCCTGCAGCAGCCCTTGGCTCTCCCGTGCTGCACACTGGTGCTGCTCTGTGGGGACAGACACAGCAGGGAGTGGGGACAAGCAGAGCCACGTCCCCTCTGCCAGGGAACATGCAGGAACACACCAAGCCTGCAGGACCAGCCCATACCCAGGGGAATGAGATGAGCAGATCAGCGGATCCTTCTTACCTTCTAGATCCTGCGACCGCTCCAACACACGCTGGATCAGGGCATCCTTCTCCTCCTCCAGCTGCAGCTTCGTGGCTTCCACCTCTGCCAAGCGCTGTGGGAAAGCGGAGGGGCAGGTACAGCTACAGCCCTGCCTGGGGCCAGCCCTGGCTGCCAGAGGTTTCCTCCAGGGACCCCCCCCAGCAGAAAGCGCAGCATGCTGCCACCTCCCTGGAGAGCCCCATGGAGCCCCAGCAGAGTGAGAGCATCCCCTGGACAGACTGACCTGCCTGAGCTCCTCAACCTCCTGGACCAGGCAGCTCTTCATGCTGTGCCTCTCCAGCTCGGCCAGCCGTTCCTGCAGCTGCTGGACCTGGGCATCACGGGTCGTATCCTCCCGCAGCCGCTGCACCTCAGCCTGCAGGCGCTGTACCTCCTCAGCATGGGCAGCGTTCAGCTCTGAGAGCTGCTCCATCAGCTGCTGCTTCTCCTGGGCCTTGAGCCAATGAGCAGAGCATGTCAGGCAGGTGGCTGAGAACAAGGGCATACCCCTACGTGTCTCCCATCAGTAAAATTCCATGCATACTCATGGATAATACACTCCTAACCCATGCATGCTTCCCTTCTGCAAGGAACCTGGGTACCACATATCCCACCCATCTGTTTGATCCCTGAACCTCTGGTGTCACCTCAAACCTGGGAGCACAGCTCTCCACAACATGCCATCCCACACGGAGCCATGCATGAGCTCTGCCATAGCTTTGCAGCCCACCACCTGGCCAGCCTCAACAGCAGGATTTACCAGCCCTGCTTCCCCCTACCCCCAGAAACAGGATCGCAGCACAGGAGCCCTCCCTTCCCCTCCACAGACACCCCCAGAAAGGGAGTGGTGACAGCTGAAGCAGAGACACCCAGATGGCAACAGCAGATGCTGCCAGCAGGAGCACGGTGGGACAACACACCATGCTGGAACTGCTCCCAGCACATGACACTGTGCTGCAAGGCTGCACCCAGCCAAGCACCCAGGAGGGTGCCCATCCCACCCCCAGGGCCACCAATCCCTGCATCCACAGGGAGCACTGAAAATCCAGGAATGAGACCCAACTCCTGCCTGGAAGCACATGTCAGGCAGGGTTAGCTCCTGCCCTAGGGCTGGGAGAGGACTGAAGACACCAGCAGGCATGGTTTTGGCTACACAGGGACTGGTAAGAAGTGGTCAGCAAAAAGTAGCTACCCCCACGCAGGGATGAAGCCAGCACCCACCTGCTCATCCAGCCTACACTGCAGCTGGATCACCTTGATCTCCATGCCCTTGTGCAGCTGCTTGTAACGCTCAATGGAGCGTGCCTCGACACGCAGCCGCCGCAGCTCGCGGCGTGCTTGCACCCGGCGGTAGCAGCACTGCAGGTAGATGACAGCCCCACGCAGGCGGCTGTAGCGGGTTCGGGCCAGCCAGCCCCTGACAGCAGCCTGGATCACCACGGCTTTCTGGTGCCACACCATCTGTGAAGCAAGAGATGGGGCAGTGGCACAGTGTCCCCAGGCGGGATGGGGACACCTGCTGCCCTGCCAGGTTCCTACCTGGTGGTAGAGACGTCGGGCAAACATGCCCCGGGCAAAGGCTTGGATGGTGATGATAGCCTGGCACACACGTAGGTAGAAACGTCGTGCCAGAACCATCCTCACAGTTTTCTGCAGCACCACAGCAGCCCTGGTCCTTCGCAGCATCCTGGTGAACCTGCAGCGAGGGCAGGGCGCTGGGCAGGGGGGTGGCAATGCCCCCCACAGCCCAGCCCACACCACAGGGACACCCAGGTCCAAGCGCAGCCCCATGCCAGCCCAGCTGCCAGCTCACCCCAAGGCTGAGCTCTGTCTCAGCTCATTGCTGCTCCCCCCAAGCCCCATCCCCGCTCACCTGCGGGCCAGCATGCCCCGGGCATGGCGCTGCAGGCAGATCGCTGCGGCACGTGCCCGTCCAAAGTGCCTCCGTGCCAGCCAGCCCCGCAGGTGCCTCTGCAGCAGGACACAGGCTGCCCTCATCTGCTGGTACCGCAGCTCCTCCAGGTGAGCCACTTGGCCAGCCCGGAAAAACACCTTGTTCTTCCCACACTGGTACTTGCTGGGGTCCTGTGTGCAAGGGTAGAGTCAGTCCCAGAGACAAAGTGTACCCCAGCCAGGCTCCCCCAAGAGTGATGCTCCTCATACCACTAATCTCCTCATCCAACCTTCCTGGAGGTTGAGTTCCTCCTCATCTCATCCACTTCTGTATCCCACCGGGCACCCACACATGGTGAGAATGGTGCCCATCCCCCCCCCTGCAAGGGATACTCTGGTACCACAGCTGCACTCCCCCAGCAGGACCCTTACTCGGAGCAATCTCTCAAGGGCAAGGCTGCAGGTCTGCTTCTCGTCAGTGCCCATCAGCTCCTCTCTGCTCACCAGAGCCCTGTACCTCTCCAAGAACTCCTGGTATGTACACCTGTGGGGGACAGAGGGGGATCAGAGGTGCTGTGGCTGGAGGTGGGGGAGCCCCCAGGGTGCTGCTGAAGCAGGGGGATACCTGGAGGGGTAGCCTGAGGCACTGATCTGGATTGTCTCCAGGATTCCGCAGGCTCGTAGCTGCTCCACTGCTCGCCTGGAGTCAAACCTGGGGCAAAAAGGTGCTGAGCTAGGCTGGGTCCCAGCCAGCTTGGCATGCTCCAAGCTACGTAGGAGCAGGGCAAGAGGGACACAGATTGGAGGGACAGCGGTGCCCTGCAGTGTACCCATCCCCTCCCTGGCCGGGCACTCACACAAAGGGCTGCTTGCCATCGTTGGGCTTGATGCAGCGGATGTAGTGTGGTACGGTGCTGCTCAGCGTCTCCATCAGCTGGTTCAGGGAGGCTCTGAACTGCCAAGGACAAGGCAAGCGTGGTCAGGAACATCCTGGGGCTTGTAGGGCACACACAGGTCCCCCTTGGGGCTGCCTCAGCTGTCTAGGGCCAGCACACGTTTCTCCCCCCACACCACCACCACCATACCTGGCTGGAGATGGAATTCTTCTTGCTCTTTTGGCTACTGGGCAGCGATCTGTGGCTGGGACAACCAGCCATCCTGGGCCTGCCGGACCTGCGGGACTGCAGGGACGTGGGGCCATCCCCTTCCTCCAGGAAGAGCTCAGTGAGCAGGGCAGACTGCACAGAGCAGAGCTGTGAGCCAGGCAGACCCTGCAGCAAGCACCACCCAGTACCTAGAGCGCCATGGCCACCAGAAAACAGCCCCAAGGGACCAAAAGCTCCACAGCGGCCAGCCCAGTGCACAATCCTCTGACCCACCACAGCCCAGATGTGCCGGATTCAGCTGTGCCCCTGCCTACTGCTTCCCCCAGGAAAAACTATGTGTGAACCATGGACACATCCCCAGGCGTGCTTGAGAGCCCTCCAAGATGTCCCTTACCTTCTACCAGGGACACGCAAGGGTAGAAGGGACAAGTGACAGTGTTACAGACCTGGAAGCAGCAGGACCCTCCAAGCCCTTGCATCAGGGACATGACCAAGATGCTCCCCAAGGTAGGAAAGCCCAAGGCAAGGTGGGGAGCACCCACACTTCAGGGCACCCTGCCCATGGCCAGCACTGCACGGGGCTGTGCCAGCAGATCAGACAGGGATTTATCCTGCGTGGCTTGTATGCTCCTGCACCATCAGTCCTTCCACCCAGGCTCCCAGGGCCACAAGCTAGCCAGGCTCTGCCCTACACAGCCCCTGCTCAGGGTGGCTCTTACCTTGCTGGCTCGCAGCAGCCCCACCAGCTCCTCGGGGACAGTGTCCCTGTTCTTCTCCACAAACCCATCACACTGGTATTCCACCTGGTGGGAGACCAGGCAAGCCCCAGTATCAGCCTGCATCTTCCCAGACTGTTTTTTGCAGGGCTCTGCTCGGACACAGGCAAATGCTTTTTGGAAGAAGTCCTTGCAGGAGTCGGGGCTGGTGGCCACACCGCCTAGCTCCTGCCCTGCTGCAAGGCTACTGATGGGACCCAGCAGAGGGCTTCAGAATTTTTACCCTCAGTTAAAGGGCTGCAGCCCAGCACTCAGCTGCAGAGCCAGCAGGATCCATCCCCTAGCCTGAAAGGCTGCAGGAGCTACAGCCATCAGCTCTGGATGGGACAGGATGGGTGCCCACTGGTGCAGAGCTCTCCCTACCCCTGCCTGCACTGCCACAGCTTCCCCTACCTTGCCAGCAAAGTGGCAGACAACGAAAGCATCCGTGGACCTCTTGGGCTTCTGGAAATAGGAGCTGCTGAGATGCGTCTGGTAAAGCTTCTGGGCCCAGCTCCCATCACTGCCTTGGGGCATCTAAAAAGCAAATGGGTCAGAAGGGACAGCTCTGGGTGGCCGTGGCAGCCTGCTCCCAGCACCCCTTTGCCCACCTTGCACTCCTCATTCAGCAGGTTCAGGATGCCAAGCCGGCCCTCGATGAGCTCAATGCATGGCTGGTTGTCACAGAAGTCAACAAAGACCCAAGGGATCTCCTCTGTCACATATTCCTCCTGCTCCAGCTTGAAGACATGCTAAAGGGCAGGGACAGCAGAGCAGGACTGAGCCAGGAAGGGACAGAGGCGGCCAGCCACCAGGCAGTGGCTTGGGTTCTGTCAGACACCCTTCTCCTGCAGGAGGAACACTTTGGGAGAAAGGAGGGGACCGTGCCCAGCCCCAGCAGCCACATTCAAGGCAGAAAGCACCAGAAGCAGCAGCGCAGCAGGGGTATGCAGCGCCCACCCTCACCAGCTCCCAGCAAGGGGACATCTCTGTGGTACCCACCCGGTTGAAATGCTGCTGCAGCTTCTCGTTGGCATAGTTGATGCAGAACTGCTCAAAGCTGTTGACATCAAACATCTCAAACCTGCAGGTGGCAGAGACCTGCCTGAGGCAGCTGCCAGGGACACGGGCGCTGCCCCAAGTCCCCACCAGAGCTGTTGGTGGCTGCAGTCCTACAGCCTCAGCTGATGCAGGAACAGGACTGTGCTCTTCCAGGCAGCCCAGGAGGAGGGAACTGCTCTTACCCATAGATGTCCAGGATGCCAATGGAGTTGTGGTGGCCCTCCAGTGACCGCAGAGCATGGTTGACCCTGCTCACCATCCACCTGAAGATCTGCCCATACATATACTTGGCCAGGGCATCCCTCGAGTCGAGCGCCTGCTGCCTGGAGAGGGGCTTCACGTAGGTCTCACCAGCAGTGATCAGCTTGCGGTGGCAGAGCCAGCGTATCACCTGCGATGCCTCAGTGCCCAGCAGCGTGCAGAACAGCCCCAGGGCCTCATCAGCAGGCTGCAGAGGGACAGACCCTGTCACCACGGTACTGCTGAGACCAGCACAGCTCAGGGGCCAGGCTGGGCCGCAGGGTGGGGGCAGCAAGCTCTTGCCCACCTCCACGAAGCAGCTGTCCCCACGGCGGTCCCTCCCTCTGAGCACGATGTTGCCCAGGTGCAGGATGGCAGCCAGGACACGGAACAGCTCCAGCTGCTCAGCCTCAGGGATGCCTGCAGGCACAGCACAGGCACCAGGTTAGCCAGGCTCCCCAGTACCGGCTCTGGCACCAGCACTCCCACACCAGCATGGGGGTGAGGGCAGCAGGAAAAACAGCCCTGGGGACCAGCCCTGCCCACCCCCTCCCCACCGTGCCTGGCCAGGACAGTACCCAGGAGTGAGAAGGCATGCCGCGTGCTATCCAGGTCAGCTGCATCATCGGTGCTCTGTGCCATGGCGCACTGGCCCTGGCGGGTGTAGTGGAAGGACTCTGCCCCACCTGCGGGTGAGATGTTTTGGACTGGGAACCAGCACAACCTGCCCCACAGGGCTCCCAGTTGTCCTCATCCCACCCTGGGGTGCCCAGCAGCAGCAGAGCCCCCTCCAGCACCCAGTGGAGGGGGGGCAGGAAGGTCTGGGCAGTGCCAGCACGGGGTGGGCTGGCACCCAGCTGTGCCATGGGACTCGTGGGGGGGGACACAGAGGCACTCACAGAGACCCAGGCCCTGGAGCTCGGGCAGGGTGGCGGAGGCACAGAGCTGGTAGAAGATGTGGTAGTTCCTCTCCGCTTGTGCCTGTGGATGAACAAGAAAAATCACTGAGAAGCCAGGTCACTTCAGGCCACCCTGCTCATCTGCAGCAGTGCTTGCAGCGCCAGATTTGGGGACAAGGGACACCTTCCCCTCTCCCAGCTTGACTCAGCAGTGCTGGAGTTGCACCCCTGAAGGATGCCCAGGAAGAGCACCCTCCTGCTCTGAGGACTGGGGCTGCCACTCAGTCCTGTCCCCATGCCACCCCAGAGGCCCACCTGGAAGGTGACACGGGACTTCTCCAGCAGGTAGGTTTTGATGGTGGCCCCTGTGACGTGAGCTTGGCTAAAACCGATCTCGATGTACTTCCCAAAGCGGCTACTGTTGTCATTTCTCATTGTCTTTGCATTCCCAAAGGCCTGGGAGGGGAAGGAGGGCAGGAGGTTTTAGCTGGCTCCAGATCTCCAGGTGCTCTGGGGAAGTTCAGTTGCTGCCACCCATTTTACAGTGGGGGACACACAGAGCATCACATCAGGGGCACAGGCCACGAGGAGCACAGGGACACCCCAGTTATCCCCATGCAGAGCCTGGGGACTCTGAGGGACCCACCTCCATGACAGGGCTGGAGGCCAGCACCTTCTCCTCCATGTTGGAGTCGCACAGGCAGCCCCCGATGGTGGTGAAGTATCTCATGGCATACTTGGCCGATGCAGTCTTCCCTGCACCTGACTCCCCACTGATGATGAGGGACTGGTTCTTCCCAAACCTGCCGGAGAAGGACACGAGCTGGGAACAGCCTGTGACGCAGCAGGACTGCTCCATGCAGGCACGGCATGGTCCATGGGGGGCTTCAGACCTTCCCCAGTGCAACCCCAGGGATGCTCCCACGTCACACTCTCACCTCACCATCTGCTTGTACGCCTCCTCCGCCAAAGCAAAGATGTGGGGATCCATGTCCCCAATTTCACGGCCGCTGTAGGCATAAATCACCTCCTCTTCATAGATGGGCAGAGGCTGGTAGGGGTTGATGGCGACGAGGACGATACCTGGAGGAAGATGGCTGTGCAAAGGGCAGGGCAGGACGGGCATCTGCCCCGGGGAGCCAGGGGAAGTGGGACAGGGTGGGGAGTAGGAGGGGGTGCACCGGGCTCACCACAGTAGGTGTAGATGGTGTTGGCCTCCAGGAAGCGCCGGCGGAGCGAGTGCAGCACAGCCGGCTCATGCAGGTAGCTCAGGGCCACCAGGTCATCGGCACCTGAGAGGCAGTCAGGGTTGCAGAGAGGTGGCAGCTGGAACTCAATGGGGTAGGCCAGTGTCTGCAGGGATGGAGATGGAGCAGGCTAAGTGCTGAGCAGGGTCGGCCAGCCCCACAGAGGCGGGATGGGTCTGTAGGAGCCGGACAGATACTGTCTGCAGGCCATGCTTGGGCTGTTAGTCACCAGGAATCACAGCAAGCCAAGCTGGAGACCTTCGGGGAAGTCAGGCAGGAGCAGGAGGTGAGGACCAGCTCCCTGGGCAGGCAGGGGACACGGGACACAGTGAACCAAGCACAGCCACAGTGGCCTGGGCTGCTGCTTGGTCACCTGATGGAACACATCCAGGCAACGTCTGAGCCCCCCTGTATCCTGCTGAGGACCCCAGGCTGGGTTGGGAGCGCAGAGGTGAACTGTCCCATCTGGGGATGCCCGACCATGTGGCAAGCACAGGAGGGACCCACTGGGCTGCGCAGCTCCAGCCTTACCGAGCCATCTTCCAGGCGGAGGTGGAGAACAGCATCTCCTTCCTTGTAGCCTCTGGTTATTTCTGCTGCCCTCCAGACTTCGATACAGTCAGGGATCCAGACGCGGGCACCCTGTGGGGACATGGGAGGGAGGGGACCCCTGCAGAGTGCCACAGCCAAGAGACAGGGACAGCATCTGGCCACCACCAGGCCAAACACGGCAGCCCGCCCCACGGTTCTCACTTCGGGGGTCAGCCTGATGCTCAGCATCGCTGCAGTGGGGCGAGCTGAGCAAACAAGCACTGAATGGGCTGGAAGCCTGGAGAGGGGGAAGGGAAGGAAGGGCTGGGCTTGGGGTTCACATCCAAGGAGTCGTCAGAAGAGCGGAGCATCCAAATTTGTGGTTGGACTAACTTGGGCAGGATGGGGCTCAGGGTCCAGGGCTCTGCTGAGGAGCAGCAGGAGGAAGCCGTTATCTTTTATGAGCAGTAGCCGCTGGAGGGAGCAAAAATTGCATGACATACAGCTTCCCAGCAAGGCACGAACGGATTTTAGTCTGAAATCAGGAGCTGGACAAAAAAGCATCCCTGCTACCATGCCCAGCTCGCCCCTCGCTCGCTCCCCTCCAAGGGTACCAGTATGGCACCAGTGGGGCGTGCTGGGCCATAACCTCAGGGCCGGGCTAAGCCACTGATGCAGCCACTTCTGTCCCAGTCTAACCAGTGACATGGGATAAGGCAAGTCCCTCTGCCTTCAGCACATGAACCTCCTAGCTTCACCCAGGCAAGCACCCCAGTCACGCCACAGCGAGGGATGCTGCACCTCTGACTTCCACGGAAACCTCAGCACCCTCCAGCCTCACAGGCAAACAGGGATCACCCTGGGAGAGAGGACACGTCCAGGGCCTGCCCTGCGGCTGCAGCTATCACTTTTGATACGCAGCAGCAGAAGCAAGGAGGAAGAGCCTGTCCTGTTGCCTGCACGCAGCAGGAGCATCTCCGACAGGCAGAGCTGGACCGAGGACGATCTGGGCCAGGGTCCTGGAGATGAGAGCATCCCACCCGCCCACTGGGCAAGAAGCAGGAGAGATGGGTGCCCAGGCAGCACCAAGCCCTTCTCCTCACCCGTGACAAGCACCCCTGTGAGGTGCTGTGCTTGCCAGGCCATGGGTCCCCGTGTGCCAGGGAGCCCCACGGGCAGCCTAGGGGGCTGCAGCACCCACACAGGGCAGGCAGCCCACAGCTGAGGCACCCCCCCTAAGGTGTCATCCAGCCAGGTGACCAGTGGGGAGGTGGCCCTAAGGGACACGCAGACCACAGCACCCACAGCTGCTCCGGGTGCTGAGCTCTCAGGGGAGGCACAAGACACCCCCCTATCCCCTCCTGCCTGCCCAAGTCTGCCACAAGCACCCCAGACCCGTGGGCTGGGCTGGGCTCCCCCCCAGCTGCACAGTAGGGACCCTTCCAGCCCCCCCCCCCCCCCAGGCCAGGACCCCCTGAGCCCCCTCACCTGCACATATGGCCCCCCCGCAGCCATGGCAGCCCCCCACTGCTGCCAGCACTCCCACCCCTGATGCCTACAGCCCCTTTATGGGAGCTAATTGCCACTAATTGGAGGGGCGGGTAGTAGAGGTCCCCGCCCCACTCCACCTCCCGTTCCACCCCACAGCCCTTCCCGAGCCAGGGGAGCTCCTGGGACTGGTTCCCCCCCACCTCTGCAGGGTACCTTGAGACCCCCCCATTCAGGACATCCTGAGAATCCCCATAAAGGGCACCCCAAAATCCCACTTGGGACACCCTGAGAAACCTTATCTGGGACCCCCCACCCACGCAGGTCACTCCAAACTCCCCCACTAGCTGGGACGCCCCAAGAGCCCATCGAGGGTGTGCAAAGACCCCTCCTATCTAGGACACCCCCAAACTGCCCTCATCCAGGGCACCCTGTCCCCTGATCACCTGCGCCACAGGTTTCCCCCCCCAGGGTGCTCCCAGCACCCACGCATCACTGCAGCCCCACGGCAAAGCCCCGCACACCCCCCCCCCCCGAGAAGCCCTGATAACGAGGAAAACCTGCAGCGAGGTAATGAGGTTGGTAACGAGGTATACTGACAGCTGTCTGGGTGCTGCTGCCCATGTGTCCCCATGGGTGCCAGTCCCTGCAGGTGCCACTGCCTGTGGGTGCCACTGTCTCTGGGTCTCCACTGCCCATGGATGTCACCATCTGTGGGTCCCTACAGCAGGTGCCACCCTCCATGGGTGCCACTGCCCATGGATGTCACTGCCTGTGGGTCCCCACTGCCCAGGGATGTCACTGCCTGTGGGTCTCCACTGCCCATGGATGTCACCGTCTGTGGGTCCCTACAGCAGGTGCCACCCTCCATGTGTGCCACTGCCCATGGATGTCACTGTCTCTGGGTCCCCACTGCCCAGGGATGTCACTGCCTGTGGGTCCCCACTGCCCATGGATGTCACTGTCTCTGGGTCCCCACTGCCCATGGATGTCATTGCCTGTGGGTCCCTACAGCAGGTGCCACTCTCCACGGGTGCCACTGCCCATGGATGTCACCGTCTGTGGGTCCCTACAGCAGGTGCCACCCTCCATGGGTGCCACTGCCCATGGATGTCACTGTCTCTGGGTCCCCACTGCCCGTGGTGGCTTGGCCAGCCCCACAGAGCCAGGATGAAGCCTGGGCAGCCAGCTGCCATGCGGAGGTGGCTGTGACTGGGGACAGTGACAAGGGAACGCCCTAGCAGGGCGAGAAGTGGGGGGCAGCAAGCAGCACCGCCTTGTCGGCAGCAGGAGCACCTGTGGGGACAAGGAGGCAGCCAGACCCACAGTGGGGTCACTCGGTGTGAAGAGGGACAAATCCACCTGCTGGGAGAGGGCAGATGTCCCCCCCAGTGATGGCTCTGGTCCCTGTCCCCAGCATCCAGGCTGGCACCTGCTTTTTCCCCAGCTGGGAGATGCATCACTCGGGGGAAAGAACGTGCCCCCCAGCAGCCTCGGGAGGGTCCGCTCCCTGGAGGGCCGGTAGCACCTTCTGGCAGCTGCCTTGGGAGTCTGGCAGAGCACCCAGGGGAGCAGTGGGACCCTGGGGTGCTGGAGGGGTGCCTTAGCCCCATCCCAAGCTACCCTGGCTGCGAGGTTTGTGGAAAGGGGTCTGTGCCCCCATCCCACATCACAGCCCATGGCCAGGAGGACCAAAACCGGGGCTGGTGCTGAGGATGCTGGAGCAGGCGCCGGGAGGCTGCAGGAAGCGAGACACCGCAGGCAGCACATGAATGCATATATAGTAAAAAGTCTTTATTAAGAAGGCTTTGAAGTCAAAAAATAAAACTCTTGATACAATTTTCATAACCGTCAAGTCAGCTCAGCAAATATATAATCAGTACTTTAGCCATGTAAGGTTAAAGGTCCGTTATTTTCTTTTTAAAATAAAATATATTTTAGTTTTTAAAATTTATTCAATAAAGTACATATTTTCCTATAAATTCCCTACATATACATAAAGAGGTAAAAAATAAAAAAATAAAACTAAAAAAAAAAAACAACAAACAACAAACAAACGCAGAAAACAAAACCAACCACAAAATTAAGAAGGAGATAGAAATCTGTCTGGGTTTTGCAACATGGCATGGTAACTGTGCCCCCTCCATCCCCCCCGCCCGGCCTGGCCCCCCCAGCCACGCCCCCCCAGCCTCTCATCGCATGTTTTTCGGGCAGTCTTCACATTGGCAAAATAGAAGATAGACCTGCGTTACAAAAAAAATAATATATATATATACGTATTCATAGAACTGTCAAGAATCATCCAAAAAAATAACTACATACAAAAAGAAAGACGACGACCAAAAAAATTATAATAATAATAGAATGATTTTAAAAAAATAAAAGACAACCCTTGCGTGTCCTCAAATAAAAAGTGCAACCGGACCTTTTCTTTCTGTTTATTTAACTTTGCAAACTGAATACTGTTATTTGGGAAGGACTGGTGAAGAACAGCTGGGCTTCCTCCTCCCAGCCGCCACAGCTGGGCAAAGAGTTAAAGCTATTCTGTAAACATCGGAGTTTCCTCTTCTCTGCAGTTTCACACCCCTTCTTCCTCATCGTCCTTGTCGGCCCCTTCTCCCCCATCCCTCCCGACCCCCTGGCTTTCGGCCACCCCCCCCCGCCCCACCGTCCTGCCCTCTCCGCCTCTCCAGCCAGCAAGCAGCAGCCTCTCCTGCCCCCCCCCACCCCGTGCGCCCATCGGATCCGTTATTAAATAAAAAGGTTGATTTCAACAGTTTTCAAGTCCTTAAAAAGCTGTGTTGGGGGGGAGGGGAGGGATGCTCGGGCGAGCCGGAGACGGCTAGGAGAAGATGTGGATGGCTTGGGTGGCGGGAGTGTGGCACGCGGGGCACTCGGGCTCAGCTTTGCCGCAGATGCGCATGGCGCACTCCATGCAGAAGAGGTTGTGGCCACAGGGCACCAAGGCGGCGATCACCTCGCTCTCGAAACACACCATGCACTCGCGGGAGCTCTTGCGGTGCCCGTCAGAGCTGCTGGAGTCGGTGGGCGAGCCCGAGGCAGCGGAGATGCTGCCGGGCAGGGAGGAGGAGGAGGAGGAGTAGCCGGTGCTGTTGGAGAAGGAGGAGAGCGAGCCCTGGGTGGGCAGCCAGGACAAGGTGCTGACGGGGTCGCTCTGGATGCGGCGGGCTAAGGGGTGGTCCAGGGCCACGCCGCCGCTCTCGGGGAGGGTGGGCGAGTGGCGCGGTGTGGCCGCGCTGCTGTTGCGTCTCTGCGAGCCGTTGATGGAGGAGCAGCTGCTGAAGGCTTGCAAGGGGTTAGCCGAGCGCTCGAAGGGCGACCAGATGGTGGTGGGCGTCGTGAGGTCGAGGGCCAGGAAGTCGAAGCCGAAGTCGCACTCCTCCGAGCCCAGCGGGGCCGGGGGCTCGCTGAAGGTGAAGCCACTGCTGGTGCTGTAGGGGCTGGTGGGGCTGGCGTCCGCCACCCGCCCGCTGTAGTAGGACTCGGTGGAGGCGCTGCCCAGGGAGCTGAGGCTGTCGTTGCGGAGGGCGGCCGAGGGGCGGTGGGCAGGGTGGGGGGCCTTGGCCCACAGGCTGGCCGTGCTGCCCTGCAGGTCGAGGCAGACGTCGGTGCCGTTGGAGTGGAAGTCGTTGTCGGCGTTGACATCGATGAAGGAGCCTGTCCTCATGGTGATGTGCGCCTCGATCTCCTCCCTCGCCCGGTCCACGTTCTCGGGCATGCCCGTCACCTCGAAGACAGGCTCCTTGTCCCGACTGGGCGTCACGATGTAGGTGTGCGTCTGCTGCTGGATCCGCTTGATGGTGGCTCCCTTGGGCCCCACCACCAGCCCCACCACCCGGTACGGGACCCTCACCTGGATGGTGGTCTGTCCCGGCAGGTTGGGGGGGCCCTGCATCGCTCCTGTCAGACCATTCACTTTGTTGCGCGTCGCCCGGATCATGGAGAAGTGCTCGGCGGCCGAGAGGATCTCCCTTTTCGCCATCTCCACGTCCTCCTTCCTCCCAGTCACGATGAAAACGGGCTCCTCGCCCCTGACTGGCGTCTTGATGTATGTGTTGGTCTTGGCACGTAGAGCTTTGATTTTGCAGCCTGCAGAGCAAGGAGAAGGGGAAAATAAAATGACACGTCAAAGCGGAGACTGCGCAGGGACCCCCTGCCCGGGACGGTGAGATGCAGGACCAGCGGGTCCCTTGGGTTCTGCACCTGCAGCACCGACACCCCTGGAGCAAGGGGGTCCCCCCCGCTTCAAAGGCAGCCAGGGGCTTGCAGTGTGGTGCTGGGGGGCTGCACCATGCCAGGCTCCAGCGTGACCCTCTGCCACTGCCTGCCCTGTGCCGCAGCGGGGACTGAGGACCTGCGGGATGCAGGGTGCAGCCTGGCTCCGGGGGGCTGCGACCACACGTGGGCAGAGGGGCCGGGGCCAGCAGCCACAGGGGCACCTCCTGGGCTGTTGTGGGGAGGGGGAGTCGGGTTTACATGAAAGGTGTTCAAGGAGGTGCAGGATGGCAGGGAAGTGGGATCCTGCAGGTGTGCCGGCACCTCTCACCACCAGCTAAACCCGAGGAACAGCCCCAGCTGCACCCCGACGGCAGCAGCAACGGAGCCGGGGCACCCCGCAGCCGGGCGGCACAGCCCCCCCGCCGCCCCCTCCCTGCCCCCAGGGAGGGAAGCCCAGGGCAGCGAGGCTGGGGCAGGGGTGCTCACGGGACACCGGCTCTCCCCGTACTGGAAAGACCTGCTTCCTCCGCCCCAGGAACATGATTCAGCAGGCAGAGCCCAGGCTGGGCTGCAGGAGAGCGGGACTGGGCTGCCAGCTCTGCCTTCACTTCGCAGAACCCTGGGCAAGCCCCTGCCCCTCTTCTCCCGTGGGCAAGCTGGGCTCCGTGGGCAAGTCCCTGCAGTGCCCAGCTGGCCAAAGGCTCCTGCCCATGCCAGGGTGGCTGCCACTGCCCTCGCCCACCGGTGCAGCCCCGCTCCCCGCAACTCCAGCCTTGCTAATTGCATCCGCTCTGCCCGCTCCAGTGCATGCACTTAATTAAATCCACATGAGCCAGGAGCTCAGCACCACCGGCCGCCCTCCGCTCCCAGCACACGAGGGTGAGTGACCCCCCCTGCCTCCCACCCCCCACCCTGAGCTTTACCCAAAGCAAAGTAGGGAGCCTGGGGGGCTGGAGGCTGCCCCAGCAGAGCCCCAAGAGCCAAGAGCCACACGCCGGCGTGGAGAGCTCGGTCCCGGCAGCCACAAGCCCTGGCCGGCTCCTCTGCAAAGGGCTCAAGGGCTCGCTCTGGGCGCTGCTCCTCCTCTTCCCAGACACTCCTGGAGGAAGGGCAGGGCTGCTCTTCCAGCTGGAGAAGGGAAAGCCCTGGAAGGCTGAAGGGACCCGGCCAAGGGGGTGGCACATGGCACTCAGGGACGTCTGTCCTAGTCAGGCAAAGCAACCCATGCTCGCTACCAGCTGGGAGCACAGGGGGCACGCTCCTCCTGCGGACCCCAGCGCAGGGCATTTACCGGGGTATGAAGCATCATGAAGAACAAGAAATAAAAAACCTGCCAAAATAAGCGAGTTGCGGCTGTCCCAGGGGGCACAGCCCGGCTCTTTGGAAGAGCTAACCCCTCTGAGAGCAGGACACCAGCCTCTCTGGACACTGCCTCCAAAAAACCTGGAGAGCAGCCCTGGGATGCTGCAGCCCTACACCCACCCTGCTGCTGCCTGCAGGGTCCCGGGATGGCGACAGGCGGACGGGAGGGGCAGTCTGGGACGGAGCAGGCAGAGAAGCAGCCAGACAGACCTGGGGGGCTGAGATCTCCCTCCGACGGGGGGAAAACCCTCCGGATTTCTTACAAGCCAGGCTGGCAGCGTTGGAAGGCCACCTCCAAGCACGTGACGTTGGAAAGCCACCTCCAAGCACTTGATGCAATCAAAGCAACGTCCACCCTGCCTTGCCCCAAGGATTTGCTCCCGGCTTGGGGCAGCGGGACAAGCCCATGTCTGACCCTCGGTGCGAGCCTGGCCAGGCAGGGCTGGGGACTGGGGACACACGATGCTGCCCGTTCCCCAGAGCTGGGGAAGCCACCGAGCGGCTGCGGGGACGCACGGAGCAGGAATGTGGGTGGAGAAGGGTTTGTCCAGGCTTCTCCTAATTTAGGACAACAACTGGAAGGTGTATTTGTGGCTGGGGGCAGATGGTGGGGAAAGCAATAGCCCAGTCACTGGGGCACAACCAGCAACCATCGAAAGTGATTTTTTATTTTTTTTTTTAAGTGTGTGCCAGCTTCTAGAGGCTGTCCAGAGCGAGGTGCCTCCAACTCCCATGTTTTCCTCCCCGATTTATTCTGGTACCTGCTATAAGCTCTCCCCCTGCTTGGCAAACTGGGATGAGTGTGGTGGCAGCGGGCAAGGGCAGCCGCCCTGGGAGCCACCACGGGGCTCTGCCGGTGCTGCCCTGCACACCAGCCTCGCACCTGAGGTCCAAAATTTGCCCTTCGCAGCAGGAAGCTGCAATTCCAAGATCCCAAGGTATCGGCAGCCGCCAGGAGCTGCAAACAGGAGTTGCCTGGGAGCGTGTCCCATGGGGGACATGGCACAGCGAGGCTTTTCCTCGCCCCACTCCACCACGCCGGCTGCACTGGTGGGACCGAACTGATGCTACGGCAGCACAAAATGGAGGAAGAGCATATCCTGCTGCTCCTTGCCAGCCCTTCCTAGGGGCAAAGCCAGAAACCTGGGTTAAAAACTAAAGGGGTGCCCGGCTGGGCCAGCTCCACTCTCCTCAGACAAGCAGGGCAGGAAAAACACACACGACCCGCGGCTGCCAGATGCTGCCGGGGCCACCCATGGCACAGCAAATCGCACTGTGGGTCAGAGCTGGTTTTTCTAATCCTGGCGTAAAAGAGGACGGCAGTGGGGGTGCTGGCTCGCCCCCCTGCCTGCCCGCAGAACCACGCAGGGAAACCTCATGGCACAGGAGGCAGCCACCGGGGAAGTTGCTTGCCCGAGGCCACGTGCTGGCATCTGCACCAGGAACCGCGCTCGGAGCCTCCATCACTGCAACACCCCGGCGAGGGCTCCCAGATGGCTGCGTCAGGGATGTGGTGGGGGCCGAGCCAGGACCACCCCATCCCCCAGCCACCCCTCGGCCACGGGGACCCTCGGGAAGCAGCAGGTCCCAAACGCCCGGACCGGGAAGGATGCGCAGCCCCCCCGGGGTAGCATTCAACGAAGCACCTAACCTGCCCCCGGCACAGTGAGCAACAGGTCTGCAACACCAGGACCTGGTGAGGACACCCCGTCACCGCAGTACAACCTGCCCACAACGCTGTCACACCATGCCCAAGCCCCCCGAAAGCCAGACGTACCCAAACCGCACAGCACAGGCGGTTTAACCAGCAACCTGCAACTGGAGGAACGATCCACACCAGTACGAGGTATTTCAGTCATGTCCCCACAAGCCCCAACCTGAGCACATCATCGCGGATGGCTGCATCCCCGTGATATGCTGCTGTGGCACCACCATCCATCCCACCGGAATGGGGCTGGAGTGGGGGCCACCAGGCGTTGCCGGCAAACCCACCACCTCGCCCTGGCACCGCCGGACCCAGCACCTCACCTCAGCCAAGTGGCAGTGGTTGGCATCCCCACGTCCTACGGTTGGCATCCCCAGGTCCTAACCTTGCCGAGGGCCAGCACGCAGCGTTAATGACGAGAGGGGAGGAAGACAAGGTGCCAGACTTTGCTACACGGCTATGAACAAGACAGCTTTAAAATCACTTTTCAGATCCAAACCAAAAACCCAAAAGCAGGGTGAGGGGACGGGGGACGGGGGGCAGCCCCAACAGACCCTTCTCAACGCCACAGCCTGGGTCTCACAGGGCCCGGGGGTGGCTCGGTCCCCACGTTACAGAGCTCAGAGTCCCTGTGGGGCCAAGTTCGTCACAACCCACGGCCGTGCTCAGCTGCGAGCCAACATTCCCATTCTGGGGGTCTCAAGCATGTGCAACCCCACCGAGCCCCAGCCCCTCACATCGTCACCCAGCTCTGCCTGCAGAGACGGCACCAATGGGAGAGTGTGAGCCGGCTGCTCCTCTCAAACCCTCCTGTCTCCACACTCTTCCTCCCACTGCCACCAGCTCCCAGCCACCCTCTGCCCACCCCGTGCAGCTGCCGGCACGTTCTGCTCCGCAAAGCCGCCTTGCAGAGCCACGGTGCCCTGGCTGCACCATCCCACCTGCCCTTGGGCTGGGAAGTCGTCAGTTTTGGACAAGAAACAGAATCCCAGAGGATTCTCCCCGGGATGATGCGGTGATGGAGGCTGTGCCCCCTGAAGGCCCCCTGGGCACCACCAAAGAGGACATTGCCCCCTGCCAGGAGCCCCAGTTGGATCAGGGCTGCGAGCGTCGCAGGAGCCCACGCAGACCCACAGAGCACAGGCTGGGAAGTGCCTCACCATACTCTGCGCTCCGGCCGTTCCCCAGCCCAGGGAGAAGAGACCTGGTGCAGCTCACCCCCTCGCTGGTCCCCGGCACGTCCAGCACCTGCTCCGACGGAAGGTTGCCTCCTCCACCTAATACAGGCAAAGCCAGCTGATCCCCTTGGCCAGGCCACGTCTCCGTGTGCCCAAGGAGCTCTGCAGCTGCAGTGCCCCGCTCGGAGCTACAAAAACCCAAGCAGGAGCCTCTGATAGCATCAACCAGGAGGACCGTGTTTGTCACAGCCTCCGCAGCCCAGGAGCCAGCTGATGCCTCATGCCCAGCCCTCTGGAGCCTGCTACCCGTTGCAGAAAGATGTTGCCTTGCCTCTTCCCCAGCTCTGCAGCATCTCCCAGGCTCCGACCCAGCGTTACAGCCCTCACGCTCCCCTTCGCTGCAGGCGAATGGCACAGGACGCACCAGGACAGGGCCAGGGGCAGAAGATGTTGCACCTCCATTGTATCTCACCTCCCCTCTTGCCGGGTGCTTCTTCCCACCTCTCTGCAAACAGTAATTAATTCATACTTGCAACCACACTGCAGGAGGCAAGCACATCACACCTTCGCTGCTTCTTCTCCAGACACCGGGAAAAGCGAGGCAGGGAGGCTGGGCTCCGCGCCTCGGGCCAGAGAGGAAGAAGATCGTGCCAGAGCCAAGACGCGCAGGCAGATACTTCAGCGATCAGATCAATCTGCGCGACCAACTTCAGGAGTTTCTGGCTCTGCTGCGACTCGGAGAGCTGGGCGGAGGCAGCTGGGCCAGCCTCAAAGGATGCAGCGTGATGGGCAGAGAAGAGCAGAGAGCAGCAGCCCAGGTCTCAGAAATAACAAGAGGATTCACGGCGGCCTCAGCAATCCACTGCAAGTTTGCAGATGCTCGGGCTGGCCCAGAAACTGGGGCCTGTGGTCTCCCTGCGCATCCTCCCAGCGCCGAAACACCCGCCGCGTTTTGCCAGGGAGGAGAGCTGCTGTATTTCATCCTTCCCTGGATCTCCCCTTCAAGCATCCCAGCATCTTGCATAAACAGCAACTTTCCCAAATCCTTCACAAAGCTGCCAACAGTCCCTGCATGTCGCAGATGGGGAAGCAGAGCCCGGGAAAGGAGCTGGGTCCCACGGGAGGCACGTGGCGTGGGAGGGGAGCAGAGCCTGGGGGGCTCTTGGCTGCGCTAGCCACCCGTCACCCCCCTGGCCTCGCTGGGGTGCTGCTGGAAATGCACCTCTGAAGCTGGGACACCGGGGAGCGGTGGCAGCACGGTGCCAACACAGGAGAACCAGGGTGACTCTGACGTCCAGCCCGCCCCACGCTCCCGTCTCCCCTTTCCACAGCGATTCTGTGCCCAGCACCGCTCGCCCTGCCGGTCAGCAAGCTGAGCCCGCACCACTGCCCACAGCACTTTTTGGAGATGGTCCCTCCCACGGCAGGAGTCATGAATGGGCTTGCACGCAAAGGCACAGCCACGTAACCCCGCCAGGCCACGCTGCCTTTTGCTAGCCAGCCGGGCACGGAGAAGAAACGCTGCAGATCCCGGCTGGCAGATGCTGATCCGGACAAGAGGTCGTAGCAACAGCCTCTCCAGCCCAGTCAAGAAAACACAGATCAGCTTTTACACAACAGAGATTGACATGCTGAGGTGCTGCTGCTGATCCCTTTTGGAAAGGGTTAAATTAGCAGGTCTGGAGGAAAGAAATTGAAGAAAAAACAGAACTCTGAGATATCATGTCGGTCCAACAGCCTCTGCCCCACCTCAGCCCGCGCAGGACAGCCACGTGCTGGTCTGACAGGCAAAGCTGGGACCTCCCAGGATGTCCCTCCTCGCCCTGATGGTGGCAAGAGGCCACCAGGCTCTGGGGACAGCAGGACCAGTCCCAAAGCTGTGGGGAGAGACAGCCAGCCTCAACTCAGGACCTTTCCAGGGCACCCAGCACCCCCGTCTTCAGCCCTTCCCACACTCCAAGCTCGGCAGCACCACATGTGCCAGCTCTCCCCGGGCTGGGCAGCGCAGGAAAGAGGGGATGACGGAGGAACACAGTGAGGGAGGCCAGCCCAGCCCTGGCACACCTCACCAGCGGGGCGATGCCAGGCCTGCCAAAGCACCCCCAGACTCAGCCCCACGCTGCTGCGCAGCCAGAGCCCTGCTGCCATGGGACTGCCGAGGGAAACTCGCCCAGAGGGACCTGGGGACCGGAAGGACCCGGGAGCCAGCACGGCTGTGGGAGGAAGAGACAGGTAGATGGGCTCTGCCTGTTCTCGAGCTTGGTGCGAGACCCAGCGAGGCGGGCAGCTGCGGGCGACCACAGCATCGCCCCTGCTCGTGCTGCCCTGCCCTCACACACCCCTGATTCAACGCAGCTACCGGAGAGGAGCTGGAGCACAAAGATGCTCCTGTCCCCTCGGATGCTGCCCAAGCACACCTCCTGCCAGCAGAACCAGGGCTGGGGGGTCCCAAGCACCCCCCTCCATGCCAAACACCCAGCACAATGGGCCGCGAGCTGCAGAAAAGCCGAGAGCAGGAGAGGGGCAGGAACATGCCGTGGGGAGAGTCACTCCAGCCCATTACCAGCCGACCTTCGAGCCCACTGGTGGGGCACGGTGCCCCCCGGCCCCCCTCCTCAAGCTGGTGTACTAATTGCTTTCACAGCTCTCTTCTAGGAGTGCCGTGAGCCCACAGAGCTCAGCAAGCACCCGAACCCCGCACCGGGCAACCAGGACAGGTCCCTGGGTGCACATTTAACGTGTCGGGGTGCCGGAGGCGCAGCACAACCCCCAGCCCCAGCCAGCCAGGGTGCCAAGCAGCAGCTCACTGGACTCACCGAGCCAACGTGGTCCAGACCCCGTGACGGGTTTTCCCTCAAGCTGCCAGCCCCCCCGCGTTGCATGGAGCCCACTGGCGAGGCCACAGCATCCAGGTCCCCATCCAGCGCATCCAGCAGCACCATCCTCCGGAGCAGGACGCGGCGCTGAGCTCCGCTCCTCGGGTGCCATCAGCGGGCTCCGCCGTGCCGCTGGGGTACCCCGGTGGGGCTCAGCACCCGGGTGGGGCTCAGCCCCTGGGGTGGTGGGACTGGTGAGGGGTGTGCGGAAAGTTGGGGAGCCGGACGCGGGGCCGGCTGGGAGGCGGCGCAGGCCAATGGGAAGCGCAGAGCATGATGTCACCGCGCTCATCGCAGCGTGGCTCTGGCTAACAAAGAGAACAATGAGGCTGCCCAGCGCCCCGCTTCCCCCCAGGAAAAACAGACCCTCCAGCCCCCTGCCCCGCAGTCCCCCGGCCGGGGGAGGAGGGGGGGAAGCCGGGGGCAAGGCTGACCCTGCGTGGCCGAACCCCCCCGGAGCCAGGCTCGCCATCGCCACCGGGATGCCTGCGGACCGCTGCCCCCCTTTCTGATTTTTCCCCCCGAAATTCTCCTCCACGGGATCTTTTTTTTTTTATTTTTTTCTTTTTTTTTTAAAAGGTGAAACTTTGGTCCGGGGCGATTGCGGCTCTCCCGGAGACAAAGCCCCGGCGGCACACCCACCCGGGGGAGCGGGGCCGAGGCGTGCCCGGGTCCCTTTGTGACAGCTGAGCGGGGCTCCGCGCCCCCCCCACCCTCATTACCCAGTGGATTAATTATCGTTGATAGCCAAAGCCCGCGACACGGAGCGGCGCTGACACGCCAAGACACGGAGCCGGAGGGAGTGGGGCGGGGGGGGAGGCGGCGCCCGGGTACAATGAACCGGAGCCTCCGCCGCGCTCCGGCGGCTCCCACGGTCACGCGTGGCGCCGGGTACACGCCGTTACCCCGCAGCGCCGGGGCCCGGGCCGGCACCGAGCGGCGCCGCTCGCCCTCCCCCCCGCGTTAACCTGCCGCCCCCGCGCCGCCGGGACAAAGCCCCGAGAGCGGCCCGAAGGCAGCGGGGGGCAGGGGGGTCCCCGCGCGTCGGGGGTTACCTTGCCGGCCCACGATCTCGGCGACGTGCTCGGAGCTGGGCACGGGCACGCACTCGGTCATGTTCACGCTCTTCTTCCTGCTCCCCGGCGCGCCCAGCGGCTCGGCCAGCAGCGCGCCGGCCGGCGCCAGGTGCGGGGCGAAGTTCCCGAAGGCGGCGGGCGGGGAGGCGGGGCCGGGGGCCGGCGGGGAGCCGCCGCCGCCGCCGCCGCGTTCCCGCACCTGCAGGCCGCCCGCCGCCGCCTCCGGTTCCGCCGGCCCCGCGCCGCCCGCCTCCGCCGCCCGCCGCCCGCGCTCGCCCGCCTCCTCCAGCCCCAGCAGCGAGAGCTGGTCCAGGGCGAACCTCAGGGCGGCGGCTTCGTCCTGTGCCGGCGGCGGCGGCGCCTCCCGCTCCCGCCCGGGCTCGGGCTCCGGCGGCGGGTCCTGCCCGGCGGGCGGCGGCGGGCTGAGCAGCGCCAGGCAGCGCGGCGGGCCGCGGGCGGGCTGCCCGCCCTCGGGCTGGTAGATGGAGCCGGGCATGGCGGCGGAGCGGCGGCTGGCCGGGAGGGAGCGGAGCGGGGCGGTGGCGGTGCCCGGTGCCCGCCGCACGCCGCCTCCCTGCGCGCTCCCCCCCCCGACCCGCCGCGCCGCCCCGCCCCCGCCCCGCCGTCACCACGCCCCGACAATGGGCCGCGCCCCGCCGCGCGCATGCGCCCCGCCCCGGCCCCGCCCCGCCGCAGGAAGGGGCGGCCCCGCCCCCGCCCCGCCGGCTCCCGCGTGTCCCACCGCCCCGCTCCCCGGCCCGTTGCCCCCCCCGCCCCGCCCCAAGCCCCGCCCCCCTCCGGACACCGTACCCCCCGTATCCCCCTGCCCCCAGCCCCACTCCCCCGCGTGTCCCGTCCCCACGAACGCACGAAGCCGGGTCGAGCCCCGTCTATCGCGCCACGGCAAAACGCGGGGGGGGGGCGCGGGCAGGGGGCCACGGGCCCCACAGCCAGGTTGCAGGGCACAGCCGCGGCAGCCCCCTCCCTCCCCCCACAGCTCCCACCCCGGTGGCTGCTGTCCCAGACCCCCCACGGCAGGAGGGCGCAGGCCAGAGAAGGGGGCACAGGCTGGAGGAGGGGGCGCTGCCCTGCGCAGCCCCTTTATTAATAGACACCAGGGCCAGAAGGGGAGGCCCCTCGCTGGCACCAGTGCCCCCCGTGCCACACGCACTCAGGGGTGCAGAGCTGCAGCCAGCGGCTCCTGGGGCACCCCAGGGTGCTTCCCTCTTCCCGAGTCGCTCCAGAACTGAAAAATTTTTGTCCTGTCTCCCACCTTTCTCCCTTGGTTCTTTAGCTCCTGCGCCACAGGACTCAGCAGCTGCTGCTTCAGAGCCAGGATGCCCCGAGACCACTGGGATCTCGCCACATTCCCAGGCCACCACTGCCAGGGCTACTGGCCCCACGGCAGCGGCTGGCCCGCTGCACAAGTGGCCTCCAGTCATTTGTTCCACCTGGAGCCTCCACAGCTGGAGCTTGATGGAGCTTGTGGAAACCCCGGTGGCGATGGCACAACCCACGACTTCACTGTCGCAGCATCGAGACCATGATCAGCTCAGGTGCCACCTCAACTGCCCAGGCACTCCACAGGCCCTGTCCTCAGACTTCATCTTCTCCGTTCTCACGGGACTGTCTCCCCCAGTCGCTGCCTTCGGGACTAATTCAGCCATTTTTCTTGGGATTCTCTTTAACTGCAAGAACCATCGGTGTCTGGTCCAGGAACCCCCATGGCAGATGTTTCAGATGCTGGGAAACATCAACTCTCCTGGTCAGTGGCCCAAGTGCATGAACACGTGGCCCATCCTTGTGCCCCCAAGTTTGGCCCTTCAGCCAGTGACACTTCTACGGGGAAGGACTTTCACCTTCTGATACTCGCAGGGGGTGACCTTAAACTTCTGTGGGATCTTTCCAGCGAAAGAACAGCCACCAGGAACTGCCGACTCCTTTCCATTCCTCTTACGTGCCAACTTAACGTCTTCCAGGTGCAAAGAAGTTTCTCAAGAACAAGCAAGCAGCTTCTTCTCCTCCTGTTTTACCTCTGGAGGCCTTGGCACCGAGCTCCCACCAGCTCCTTCTGGCTGCCGCAGGCGACTGTAGCAACTTCTATTTTCCCCCAAAGTGTTCATGGCTCAACTTCATGGAGATCCGTCCGTCTGTACCCATCCAGACTCCCGGGTGTTTACATGGCACGAGCGCAGCTCCGGGAATCCTCCCACTTCAAACTCCTCTTCCCCACGCCACGAGCTGCTGGGAGAGCGGCAGGCTCCGGCGTGCTGCAGGCAGCTCGCACCCACTGCGGGCTGGAGTGTCTCCTCTGGGGACAGATGCAGCAAAATCAGCAGATTTGAGCCACGCAAGCTGGCGGTGAGACATCTCCTGCTCTCACTTCCCGAAATATTTAACCTAGTAAGTTGAAACACCTCACTAAACTTCTAAAAATAGTGGCATTTCCATTACTTGAGACAGAAGAGCACAACTCCTCCCTTCTGAGTTTCTCCCCTTTGCAGAAAATGTAGAAAACTTGCTCATGACCAACACTGTCTCTGCTAATTTCTCTGGGCCACCTGCACCAACACCAAAGGGCTACACCTGCCTCTGAACCTGCCTGCATGGCTCCTTGTGTCCCTGCAGCGAGTCTGACACCCACTGCCATGATCCTCGCCACCGCGGGCCACCGCGTCACTGTCTCTCGACCCCCACCAGAAGCGCTGCACCGTGCAAACTCACCTCGGGACCTGCAGTGCTGTCCCCAAACGCTGCCATTTTTGCCTACTCTGTGTTCAGTCCTCTGGGGAAATTACTACATCAAGTCCAACACCACCCAAAGAAACTGCCAGTTGTTATTTTAAGTGCTTTTGGCAAACCTGGTTTGTAGATCTTATGCCTGTGATCTGCTCCATTTTCAGCAGAACTAGCTCGCATTTTCCTTCTTAGGAGTCTTACTTTCCCTCCTGACACGAAGTTGCCTTTGGGTTTTTTTTAACCTGAGTAATTAGCAGGTCTTTAAGAGACTCCTGTCTTCCATTAACAGAGAAAATGGATGATACAAATCAGAGAAGTTCTTTAGCACGACAGCACAACCAGACAGAAGTTCCAACTTCCCTGAACACAAGAGAAGAGAGAAGGCACTTCTGCTTCCAAGACCATCCCTCCGGCTGGTTTCCCCGTTCCCTAGCAAGGCACAATCCCTGTACATTAACAGGGAATTAAGGAACGCCGGACTAAAAGCAAAGCAGAGGTGTGACACTGGGCTGTTTTCTGTATGGGGAAACAGAGCAATGCAACTACAGCAGAGTAATCGGTACCACCGCCGCTACGCGAGCCTAACTCCCCCAGGTACAATTCTGCAACAGCCACTCTTACTCCAGGTCAGGTGTGCAAAGGCGGGCATTACCACAACCTAGCTAGGATATTTATTCTCCTATAAAACCCATCCTTTTATAGACCATCGTAAACCTTAAACTGACCAACACCCCACCCGCCCCTGTTATCCATTTGCCTAAATCACTGCACATCAGCCAAATGTTACAAATGGGATCCAAAGTTTAGAGGGGAAAAAATACTTTTAAAGAACTATTGTAGTTGCCCCTCTCACTCTTCAGGAGATCAAACTGCTTTCTGCACTGTTCTTCAAGCACATGCAAACATAATGCAAAAAGCACGGGCTTTGAGCACAGCACAGAAGAGGTGGTGCAGCTTGGAGAAGAATTAAAAAAAAGTCCTTATTGTGTGTGGGAAGGCTTAAGGGAATATTTCAGCACATCAGGAGCTGAATCACTGCATGTAGGTGGAGCCAGACAGATTGACAAGATCTCTAACTTGAAAAATGACCTAAGTCTGAGATCAATCATCTCACAAAGTAGCTGACTGAGGGAACAACATATGGAGACAGCTCAAGGTGATGAGGCTCAATGTCAACATGACATGCAGAAACTGTATTAGAGAGATACGCTGCAACTGACCAACTGTTTTATAACTCAAAACATGGCCCCCTGTGATCCTGTCGGCACCAACGGCTGAGCAGCCTTTTTTCCGTTACCACCACCACGTTTCCTTAATGGAGCTCCCCGCCACAGCAGCGCGGAAACCAGCCGCCAGCAAACAGCTCTTCTGCGTGCATTAAATTAGCAAAGAAGCTGACTTTCAGGGAATGACCTCAGAGAAGCTGTGGAGTAGCTACTTGATGGAAAACTAAGAATTAATTGCAGATCAGACAAAAGCATGAAAAATAAAAAGACGGTACACCAAAGCTTTCAAGTTTTACAGCCCTTCGGATCGCTCAACCCCACAAAATGTGGTTGACAGGCTAATCCAGGAACTGGACTCAAGTTACAAATGAAACCAGGTAGTAACTTTTTAGTATTCCTCTCCTTCCAAAAGCTTAGATGTGGGGGTCTATTTATCAGAAGACCTGTAATTTGCATATGCAAATGAAGCCAGATTCCTACAGCTAAGAGTTCCCGCATCTCACTGCTAGAGACAAACCAGTTCAGAGGCTGTTCCTTGCCCTACTATTCCAATTCTGCATGGTTTCCGTGTGTGACTCTGCAAGGTAAGAAAAATCCACTAAATGTTAAGAGATGTATTTAATGAATTAATTATTAATTTACAATTCTCGGTAAACATTATTTCTTACTAGCAGTTCATGTTGTACCAGTTCTCATCAATACTAAATTAGATTGCTAACCAATAACTGTGACAATTTCAAGTGCAATTTGGTGGGTCCTTCTGAAGGCCGAAATCTTTTTTTTAACTCCTCATTCTCATAAATGCTCTGTCACTGTAAACATCATTTAGCAAATGCTGTTCTGTGCTGTACCCTCACATACTCCGGTCAGTCATGGGGTCAAACTGAGGGGTAACGGTTTTCCCTCATTAGCTCAAGGGAACAGAGTTGATCCCTGCTAATCTGAGAACAAATCCAAGTTTTTAGCTCACTCCATCACATACAGGACATTATTTTCTGTGCTGCAGAATCAGTAGTAGGCGCCTTCTCATGGCTTATCTAAAGCGGGGAGTTAAAACGTGCAACACTAGGAACCTTGACGAATGACAAAGGAAAAGTCTGTTACGAAGCAGCTCCAAGCGTACGCAGAAATGTCTGTTCAGGGTGCCAACAGCTAAGAATATGCATTTTATCTGATAGTGAGGAAGTGGTATCATCCAAAGATTTGCACGGGCATCCGGACTCTTAAAGACTATTCTTATGGGCATGATCCCAAATAAACGGGATTGTCTGACTGGAGAGTTAATCCTGACAAACTTACTTTTTCTTCATTAAACAAATATCCTCCTGTTGCCTCCCCCTTGAAACATGTTATCGTACCTCCTTTTTGAGGACCGGGAGAGTCAGTCTAGGTAGAATGGGCTCTCCATGACAAAAAGGACATGACTCAAGAGTGATGAAAGACTAGTTATCCTTTCCGATGTTCTGCTTCATCTACCTCCTGCAGGTAGTAAAGAGCAGAGGTGAGGGGAAACCCCAAACCCAGGCCACCAGGCATAGAATCAAAGGAAGAACCGAATGCACAGGCAGGTTATCAGACCTCAGACCCCAGGAAGAGATCTAAACAGAAGGCAGCAAAAAATCCAGGCGCAGATGACACGGCCACACTTCCTTTAAGTGCGAGACTTTGCATTCGAGGTCCCAGGGCCTCCTGCCATTTGCAGCAGCTGCTCTGACCCTGCAAGTCCTGCTGGGGAGCCTGGAAGGAGCCGCTGGGTTGGGCACGCTGTCGATCATCGGAGAGAGCTATCGAGGGGGTAAGATGCTAAAACACGCTCCCACATACAGCAGTGGGAATGTTACCTCTAAGGCAACTGTCAACGGCAAACAGCAGAGAAGAAAGGCAAGAACATATTTCATAATGATCTTAAAAGAACAATTAGAAGTTGACATGCAGGAGCTAAGACAAAGTTAGACAGGGATGAATACGTATTAGGTCAGGAAATTTAAGGGGAGAGGATTAGAAGTAATATCCAACAACAGAAATAAGGCTGGAAAGAAAGCTTCAGGTGAACAGCTAGCTTGTCTGTTCTGAAGGATAAAGTCTTAAGCCAGGGAGACCGCTACTACAGGGCTACACAACACATAGCACAGAGACAGAACGGCCCTGCCACTCTGTACAAGGTGCAGCAGCATCCCTAGATTTGAAGCCTTTTGAACATATGCTGATGCAGCCTTGAGCTGTGCAAACGGGCGCCTTTTGCAGGACTCATTTGACACAAGGAAACATTTCACTAACAGGATAGCTTGCTGTCACTTCCCTCCCTTCCTCAAATCACCATGGCCAGCTTGTACAAGACTAGTTTTCAACAAGACAGCTGCAAAATACGTTTGTTTTTTTTTTTTTCTTAGAAAATCTCTTCACTCGTACTCGCATTCAACATTTTTGTACTTTACAGAAAAGAGCAGCAGGACAATCTCTTAAAGCTATAAAGAAGCAAAACTACCTCAACCAGGAGCTGATAAACCGGCATTGATGAAAAGCTTTCATTCAGCAGTCTGCCTCGTACGCAGCGGGTGTTTTCAGTTCCCACACTTACCAGTTTACTGGTGAAAACACATTTCTGATTTGGGAAGTTCATTTCAGCTAGCCTCCTTTCACATGGGAGTGTACTCTTACCCATGAATTCTAACTTCAAAAATATTTTGGATGTAATATTATCACTAGAAAACAACTCGCAGCCATGACACCGAAGCCTCCATAGACAGGGTTTAACATGCCTACATTCCCGGAGTCCAGCCATGTCACTCATGACTGTTTTCCTTTCCTGATGTGCTCAGTTTACAAGCAAGAAAACTCCTCCCTTTTCTTGCTCAACAGCCAGTTCAGCAAGTTCAATTTCAGATGTGAATCAAGCTAACTTTTCCTGGGCAGAACCACCTACAAAAGTTTTGCAGGCCAAATCCAGACTGTACCAATATCCATGTAAATTCATTACTTTTTTTTGACTGCACAAAATTTCATCCGACTCAAATTCAGTAAAAATAACGCCGGTAATACAAACAGGGAGACAGTTACATTCCCTTTAACTATGTTAGTTTTGCAAAACAAAGCAGAGAAAAAAAAATAGTTGAGCCATCTTAATGAAACAGCTCCAACACACTTTGCACAAGATAAAATCGGAAGTTTTAAACAACAAGGAGTCGCTTTTTACAAAGTTCCCTTTGAAGAGTAAAACGGCATTTTGAGGGTTTTCATCCTATCTACCAACATCAACGAAACCACCTCCGCATCTCCTCCAACCAGTGCCCTCTAGAATGAGGCAGGCTGCTGTTTCCAGATAAAACAAGAAAAACCTGACTGAGCATGACACAGCATAAGAAATGTAGCTTTTTGAACTTGGGTGGTATGCATCCAAAATTACAGTCTACAGAAAAAGATGCAAAACCTTAGCTGTACTGGACAAGATCCTACCCCTTAGTGAAGCTGCATAAGGACCATTAAAATGTTCTTATCTATTCCCTCCAAAGAGGATTAAACCGTATCAATGTAACTATTGATACTGGTGCTATTGTTTTAGTAGGGAAAAAAAAATCAGAATAGCTTACCAGTGCAAACAGCGTGCAGGACAACCCTAAGGCTATTTCACACTGCAGCTCCTTAGTACTTACATTTATAGTATCTGAGGGCAACAGGAAGGTGCCATTATCATCGATGGAAAGAACTCCCAGTTTCAAAAGCATCCCCTCACTAGCACTCCTCCAACGGAACAACGGACACCAACATGTTAACGAGTTCCCATGTAACGACTGCTGGATATTAACAGAAGGTAGAGTTTTGCCCTAATTCCACTCAAGTACTTTTCTTAAGTATGTTCTCTACTAATCATCTGCTTAACAAGATATACCTCAAGTAACAAGTGCTTTCTTCATCTTGGGGACACAGTCAATGATGGCAGACCACTCTAAGCCCATCAGTCACGTCCACGGCAGCAGGCTGTGGTAAGACAAACTAATCCAGTTATTATGGCAGCAAGGCCAGAAAGAAATCAGGTTCATTTAAAAGGAATATTTTATTTACTTACCTGTCTTGATAAGCAGGTAGTTATTTATGTTTCTTTGGATGCGACAGAGTCCTGGGGCCCTTTTTGGTACACTGAACAATCAACTCCTCCACACGAATGAAAACATTAACAAACTTTTTAAAGGACTGAAGGAAAGAAAGAGAGCTTGACAGGGAAAGTAGAGTGGTGAAAACGCAGGAGTTGGCACATAAAGCTGCCAGCAGTTTAAACTTGATATTCAACGCATCACAATATTAGTATCAACATCTCAGTCATCTAAGTTCTGGTGCTACATATGCTTTGAATATATTCAGGTTCAAATAAAAGTAAGCAAAGCCATCACTAGATACTAAACAAGTTTTAAAAAGGAAGTCGTGTCAGAATGAGATTGCCATGGTCAAAAGAACACCCCTAGTACGGCTTAAAAACCGCTAGAGTTGAGATTCCAAGGACTGTATCAGCAACTTGCCCCCTAGACGGGACACCCTGGCAGCCTCTTCCTTGGTGAGGACACAGGATGGCTCTACAGCAAGAATGGACTGGCTTTCCACAAGTTCCACTCTGTACGCCCCTCTGCCAGGTCCCAGATCTCAAGATCCCAATCTCAGAATGGAGCCCTCAGCAAAAAAATGCAAGAGCGTGTCCGCTGAAATCACTGGAAGGGGCATAGCACAAAAACTCCGGGTAGGGGCTTGATGCAGACTAGGAGAATCTCCGCTTTGTGAGAAACATTTAATTCAACACAATGAATTACAAGAGGACAGATTTACAGAATAATAACCGTAACAGACTGTTCAAAAAGGAAAATAATTTTCACTGGCTGCAGTACCAGGTAATGTTCCCCAAAGCAAGACTTGGTAGAGCAGCAGCAAAGTACAATTCAGTCTTCTTGCAGTACTCCAAATGAGCAATAGCAAAGAATTTTGTATTTTCAAATCTTTAAGAAAAGAGTTCATATAGTATCAATCACTTTGCCATGGGATATTTTTCAAGGAGCAAAAACCTATTCAGATCACTAAGCTGAACTACTCCCAAAGGCTATTACTTTCCAGGCAATCCCCCTGGTCCCTTGCTGTCACTGCTAATCATTCTTACATGATAAAGGCTCTGGGAGCTACTTTCTTCCCCAAGTTTTGGGATACCAACAACTTGTACAATTGGTTAGTGGCACAATATTTAATCCACCAGTTTATACTGTACTCTCAGCTGAGACGTCCACGCATGAATTATGCAATGGATACCCTAAGACTAAAATAACTTTTGCAACCTAGTCAGCACATCCTCCAAGCTATAAACTCTCACCTCCTCCCCATCTTCTCCTCCCCTCTCCCTATCCTCCCTCCCCAGGTAAACTCATTTTTAGCCACAAGTTACCCCAATGTGCTCACAGATGTACTAGAAGAGACTGAAGAATCAATCAAGGTACCCACGGTGAAGCCAAATACTTATAAACACATTAAGGCAGGTTTCACATCATTTCATTTTTGGACACAAAATGCTGGTCACTTCACTGCACATGCAAATAAGAAAGATTTAATACTTAATAAAAAGCTTTAAATTCGTTTTTAAGATATCAATTATAGAAAAATCAAACTTTTTCCTTTCTTGTTTTAAAAGAGGTCAGAACATTACTGCACACAGAAGTAGATGTGTAGACACACCTATTGGAATGGATCCCCTTCCCTCCACACACACAGAAACAGAGGTCAGGGTTCTTGGCACCAGAAGAGAAAGGAGGAAGTTTTCCTCATTGTCAGTCAGAAATGAGGCATCCTTCCATTCTGAGTTGAGAAGGTCCTTCTGACTGGACTTAACCCAAAGTAAAATATACCACAAAGTGGGTATATTTATCTTCGAACTTTATTCGGCTACACTCAAGACATCCACACAGCTCCATATCAAAAACGTGCACGGTAGTGCCTTCAGTGTGGTGCTGGAACTAACTACAAAACTGATTGCCATTGATGTAAGACCAATTCCTCAAGCGTAACTCCCCCTACTCACCAAAGGTGGAGGAGGCACTGGCAGTTCATCTCTGAGACTACGCTTCCAAGACCAATGTGGTCTTGCGAGGAAAAGGAAATTCAGTGACCCAAATTGACACATGGAATGACAACCCACAACATAAAATGACCTCCCTACAGTCTGGTACAAACAGGTAGCCTACAGCAGAGTAGCCAAGGAGTGAAACAGCATCTCTCTCACTTGTGTTAAGAGAGAAAAGTGTTTCTATGGGTCATTGTTAAAAGGTACTTTGATAGAAAAGTTTAAAAATGTATCACCTATCACTGACCCACAACAAAAAAAGAAAAAAAAAAAAAGACAGGAAATTTGGTTCCTTGTATTTTCCCTCCCACTATTTTATATTCCTTTATTCCCTCCCACTTTTGCATTTCCGATTACCCTACCCCTTTAGAAAAAGGAAGGGGAGTAGAGTTTAGTCAGGTTCCATCTTCAAAACTACCCAGCAATTAATGAACCATCAGCTTCTCAACGTTTCCTGAAGTGTACATCAAAATGGTCACAGGTACAGTTGGATTGTTGGTGCAATTTACTCGGCAGACACTCTTGGCTCTGTAAATAGTTGTGCTGACCCTGCTGATAGGGTTTATACTGGGAATTCTTAGATGGAACTCCCTAGAAGAAAGAGGAAAAAAAGAGCTTGTAAGTCAGTATGAACTTTTTATACCTTTATAGAAAGTCGGCCTTTAAATGAATAAGGCACCACTGCCATAACATATCCATTCATTTCTTTATCTCCTGGTTTTCACCTTCAGCAGTTTGTTCTGGTTCTTTGCTGTTGCCAGACCTTTGTAGTAGAAAGGAATGCAAGATACTCACTGTCCAAATAAAGCTACCGTTCATGGTGTGGTAAAACAGGAAAATAGAAAGCCCAAGATATAAGATGGTATCTCCCAAAGGCCAAACAGATTTCATGTTATAATCGACCTTCCAGCTTGAAGGATTACTTAACATAAATCACTCTTCCTTCTACCTGAAATACAGCTGCCACTCCCTCCAAAGAGGCTTTTCTTTTCCTCTGCTATTCGTGCTAAAAATTCCTTTTCTTTTCCCCCCCCCTCCACATTCTTGACTCTTGCCTCACAGGCTCTTGGATGTGCATAATGGAAGCACCCAGGGTACCGGCTACCCCATTTCAGTGACAGAACACTAATTGCTTTTCTTAGGCTAAAACTTAAAACGATCAAAAATTCAAATCAGCAAGTTCTGTTTTCATCTCACTGCATGAGCTCCGCTGACGACACGCACAGCGCTCCTGGCTAGGGTTACATCAAAGGAACACAGCAAGGAAAAACTGCTTCGTAGCATGGGGTGCTGTCCCTGCCCAGCGCAACACGCAGCAGCGAAGGGAACTCCTGTTGGTGTATCTTGACTTGGCCTTACAGATCTGCCTTTTTCTGCATGGCTACACTGTAAAAATTCATTATTCAGAGCTATTTTGGCTTACAAGACAATAAAAAAAGACTCTAATTGCACCTTTAAAAAGTTCCACTGCAGAAGTGCAAGTCAGAGACACACCTGAGAACAAGCAGCAAGCCCCCTGTGATACTTTCAAAGGATGCAGAACGTAAAGGCACGTTTCTGTGCATCCTGCAGTTATATCGTTACACAACTTTAAACTTTTCAGACATTTCCAGAGTTTAAACATATATATTCTTCTGTTGCTTTCAGTTTAGAAATTCCCACCACGCATAAGTTTTTTAGCAACTTCCCTCTTTTGGTAATCAGCTTGCCTTTTTTCTAACTTTCTGTAAATATGATTTAGAAAATTCCATAAACATGCCCTCTAATATACCCTGCAAGAAAATGCAAAAGTGAGAGAAAAAGGCAGGCAGAGGGAGAATCTGAGTCCACGAGATGTCAGCTGTCCTTTCTGCCCACAGTGTCCTCTTGCCTATCACAGGCAGGAATAAATAAATAAATAGGGGGGTAAAAAATGACATCACAAGTAAATGAATTTTTAAGAACTGATCCACTTTCAAGACAGAATCTTTCAAGTGTTTACGGGCACGCACTGGTTACGCTTTCAGCCCATCTGACACAGCCCTAAGGCCCAGAACACTCCGTGACCACACAAGCACTCACCAGACATTACTCATCAAAATACTTGATTTGTAGCTGAAAGCATGGCTACTACACCTTTAAAAGTGCACGATAAAAAGCAGATCTGTCAATATATACTACAGGCCCTTCTGAAAACACTTCTGCCTTTAATGTAGTACAGTTTAAGGTGAGAAAGGATGCTGCCACGTTACCTGGACTATACATTCTCCATCTCCTGGTCATGGTCCTGCTCCTCCTCCTCCTCTTCCTCTTCTCCTTCTTCCTCGCCTCCTTCTTTCTCTGAAGGAGCTTCCCCATCTCTTGCTATTTCCTCTACGTGGGCAAGCATGTCAGCCATCAGGGCTTCCTCCAGCCTCTTCCGCACCTGCTGCACCAGTTCCTCTTGCTTCCTGCCCCAAATCAACGAACACCAACATCAACCCTCAAAGCTGGCTCTTTCAAGGGAAATTAATCTTAAATCACTCATGCATGAGGCTCAGCAGACAAGCACGGCTTTGAAAGAGCCCTCTGTAAGAAATGCATATTTAAAAAAATTGCCTGGCATTATACTATAAGTGAAGATGAAATAAACACTTTAAAAAAGGTTGTCCAATATTTCCCGTTACAAGTCCTTAGCATTGATTGCAGCATTTTTAATTCTGGCTGAAATTTGCTTAATCTAGCAGCTGACTCGAGGCTTTTTTTTTTTTTTTTTTTTAAACTCCTAGTACTAATATTAATTTAAACAAGAAAAAGTCAACCTACCCTGCTCAGATTTCCAATAATGAAACTGGAGAAAATTAAGTTTCTGACCATTTCAATCTTTTTGCTCATTTCCCTTTTGGGCCACAATCTTAAATTTTACAGCTCCTTTTGTGTCAAAGTCATCGTAAAGAAGTGATCAACAGTCAGTGGCTCACGGGACTCCTGGTTCATCTCAGCCACAGGAAATCATAAAGTTACAAAAAGACCATTTTCCCTGGCCATTCATGTATAAATCCAGCACAAAAAAAGGCATCCTATTTATCAGTCAAACAGCCAAAACAAGTACTACCTTTAAATGCTGTTAATGAATGCAAAGTAGCGTGCTTTCAGGTTAGTGTCTTTGCTATATTCAGCTCTCTATCAAGTGCTTAAAGCTAGATTTGACCAGGCTTGATTTAGCAATATAATTAATTACTGAAAGCAAGCTATACCTAAATACATTGCATCCTTGTTCGCTGCCACCGCAGCAGTTAGTGCTTTTATTTGGTCCTGTGCTGACACAGTAAGGTGAAGAGAATCGAATCGCACTCCTCAGGATTTCTCCAATCCCTTCTTGGCTTAGAGGTGCCTTAATCAAGGTTACTCCAATTCAGACGCCTTTTTCATTAAAAGGAGACGTACTCTGACATGAAAAACAAACATGAACCTGAAACCTCAGAGTAACTGAGCACAGTCAAAATAAAAAAGAATGGGCTTCAAGTACATGCCTGTATGACAGCAGCTTTGTGTAACAATTTTTTTCTACTCTACTGATAAAGAGGCATCCAAATTAATTCAGCAAGCCACAGTGCTCCATCGGATATTTATAACTTGCCATTGGGGAAAACAAAAGAAAAATAAAAAAGGGTACTGTTTTACCACAAGAAATCTTGTTCCAAGACAGTAAGCGATATTTCTAGTTAATACCTAATATCTTCATCTGTCACCATAAATGCTTTGCAAAGTGGCTGTGAGGTATTTAGCCAAACTCCAGGATTCTTCTCTACGGCCGCAGACAGCTGTCCAGTGATCGGCATCGTGCTAGTGTGCAGAGCACTAGCGATGGCAGAGAGAAGGGTTTCATCAGTGCAACCAGGTCCAACCCCTGCAAGCAGGAGGAAGAGCCGTGATCAGCTTTGCACAAGACAAAAGAACAGCGCATCAGGACAACGGGCATTATTTTAGTTTTAATGGCAAAGCACGCACCGTCATTTAGAAATCTAACACAATGAAATCCCACTCCTAAACATTTCTAACAGCAGCTGTACAACTCTCTCCGATGTTGTTTAAATCAGATGAATTACTGATTTTGTTACAACAAATAAAAAAAATAATGGGGAATGGAAGCCGTTTCCATTTTCCTTCTGCAAAATGAACAACAACAACAAAAAAAAGTCAAGAAGCTTTGTTTCAGCATCTCCTCAGGATGAAGGGCACCGAGCCTTCCAGCCAAAGCACTAACAGTTCCTGCTGAAGCAGGAACGGGCCCCAGCACTGACAAGCACTGGAGAACAAGGAGGTCAAACACAATACCTTCAGATCACTGCTGATTGGTATCAAAACGCCACCCCTGGAGTTAAGGGCAGACTCTTGATTACCTTGTAAACCTTTTGGAAGGTCCATTGTTTTCACCAGCTCCTCTGCAATGTCAAAAGCATTCAGTCCACTTAATTTCTTCTCCCAGAAGAGCTGACATCAAAGAAAGTGTTTATTGGCACAAAACAGAAATGGAATCGACAACTGCACAAAGCACCTGCTTAGTATCAAAAGAGGGAAGAACACTGCTGCAGACAATTTTATATTGGATTTACTACAGAAGGGGTCTGCCACGTCTGATGGCAGGGAACTATGCTCACAACAACTCTGTCCTCATCTGCTGCCTTGAAAAAGACTTTCTTTTCTGCAGGGACCAGTACTTTCACTGCTTCTGAACTGGAACAGCAAGGCAAGGCTTGCTGGCTTTCATGTCAGTGCACGTAGTGTCGGACAGCCCTTTTTACACTCCCGTTCCTCTCTTGCTGTCCCACATACACCACAGAAGTTAAGGAATGCAAGAATTGTATCCAAGCTCTTCCCAAGGTAAAGCGTTACTTCATTCCTCCCCAGCTGTTTCTCACGACAACAACCATGTCTGATCCTTTACTGTATTTTGAATCACAGGTTCTCCTCAAGCTTAGGCACGTGTGAGTGGATGGCCTGGTGGGAAGTCAAGATACTTTACCTAGATACACCTTCAACTCTTTAACTTATGTGTGTAAGGATGACAAATGAGTAGCTACAGTACCATTCCTCTTGCAGGAAAGCAATTTTATCTAGGCATTGAGAAACCAACAATTTACCCCAAGCAGTCCACAAACATCCTCTTTGATCCTGCCAAAATCAACCGAACCCACACTATTTTTCCGATCACCAGTTCCCAACAAGTGGAACAGGGACAGTCCCAGCTAAAGCACACGGGCTGGATATTCTCTAGCCACACCTTTCAAACAGGTGAATTTTAAGCCAGCACATGACGGGACTCAGCACTGCTTTCAAATTCTGAAGAAACATTGGGAGTTGTGCTGATCAGGTTACAATATGCTGCAGTCTGGTAAAATATTTCAAAGCTGTAATTCAACAGACCCTTAGATGTATAATGCAGAGAAGGACACAAAAAAGAGCAATTTTGCCCTATTCTATGCTATATCACAGAAAATGAAATATACAAACCAGTACGTGTATATATATTACAATACAGTGTATATAGATATATTTGTTATATCTACATACATATACAGATAAAAACTTCTAAAGGACCTTTTCTCAGAAAAGGGACTCCAGTGCCACCATAAACAAGGAAAGACTACATAAGGAAAGCACAAGCAGAGTCTAGGAAGCTGCATTACAACAAGTAGTAACGGGAGCAGCGAAAGCACACAGGTCAGGTTACAACACTTTTGCTACTGGAGCTGATCTCTGCTGTCTAACAGATCGCATTCACACACCAATCTGTACTCACATAGCAATATCTTCCACAACAGGGATACAAATCTCTATTCAGCTCAAAAGTTTTGCATATCAACACTGTATCTTTAGTGTCATCTTGTATTGTCTTAACTAGCCAAGGAATAGCAATGATGTTATGAACATGTACGCTCTACCTCCTTAGGAAACCATGCTAAAACCCTACCAAAAAAACCCCTGTCCCAAAACACATAAAAAAACCCCACCAAAAACCACGACAAAACCAACCACCCAACTCCATTTCAAATGGAACCTATCACACATTTCACAAAGGTAGAGTTTAAGTACGCAGAAGAAGTTTTCAGTGTGAGAGGTGGGGTAGTTTATAGGGTATTTTTGAAATCTATTTTGTTAAAATCACCTTCCTTCTTGGATTGATGTGTTTTTAATTCCGCTAGACCCACAAGAGTTTGAAATGTACTGATAATCGAGACCGATGACAGCATCTGAACAGACTAATAAAGCTGAACATCTCGTTTCCATAAGTCATAAAGATGGACTCGTTACAGGAAAGGATTCACAGAACCCTTTGGTGTGAGCTTTGCACAGGACACAGCATCACAGTATGATAAGAAAACCACTTTGATTTTGTATTGTAACAACATCCCAAGTGGATTTATGACCTTATTCATACACGTAGAGTTAGCTACTAATGATACACGCATCTAAAAAAAAAGGCCCACGCAGGGGTCACAATCCCTTGCACTACATCACAAACACCACATTGTATGTGGTCTGTACAGGAACAGGAATTTCTTGAAACACAGAATTCCTATACAACTGGAACATTTGATAGTGATTCTAATCACAATGTGAGTGTCCCCTAAAGTAGTTATGATGTCTGTCTAAATTTGTACGATAACACTTGATTTCAGCATTAAGGAAATGAAGGCTTAACTGCAACAGAATTGTAATCTAAACGAAGGCTGGAGTCTAGTTGTAAATCACAGTGCAGACAGCACATCGACTATATATTGGAAATGGGGTCTGGCTCAATTGTAAAAGCTGGGAGCGCTGTAAGTTATTGTTTCTGAAATATGAGAGACTTCAGATTGCCACGGACTATCTGTTCAGCATCACAAATTAAAGCAGTTTATTTTGGGACCCTCCCAGCAGCAAAATCTGGAGTTTGGTAGTCCTGGAGAAGTTACTAAGCTGCACGCCTTACCTGCCGGGGCTGGTCCACAGCTTTCTGAGGATCACTCTTCACCTTATTGCTGGGATGGTTTGTGATCTTTGTGACGGGTTGTTTGAATATGGAGGCTGTCTGCCTAACAGGCAGTGCTGTGTTCAAATCAGGCTTGCCCTAAAAATTTCAAACAAAAGGAGGGGGAGAGCCCACAAAAAATATTTTCAAGTTTTTGAAATACTACTACAGCCATAAAGATATACAGCAGGGAAGAGCAGAGAACATGGACTTGAAAACTTGTCTGATCTCAAGCCATGTGAGATAGACTGCTAAAAATGCATAACTACATTCAAATCTTGCCTTAGACCTATCAAAATCAAACATTTTCCACTCTTTCACATTCTACTTAAAATGCTAGCCTCCTCTCTTTCTAGTTTATACACACAGGTTTTAACACAAATTTGAAAGAATTTAGAAGTCAGAACACTGAGTTTGCACGTTGATGAGCCACTTGTAGAACACTAGAACAAAGGATTTTGACATGATATTTGTAATAATCAAAAAAATCATGAAGTCTGATTTAGAAAGCGTTTTGTGAATCCAGAGTTTCTGAACCATTCTGTTTAAATCCAGTTGTGGACACCAACAAGCAAATCAATACAGGTGGAACCTTGATCACTTTTTCTACCTTCAGTTCTTAACAAACCTCAAGTTTTTAAATGGAGCTTATAACAATCAATTTTTCACTACATGACTGCGTTTTATGTTAGTGGAAACATAGGAAGACTGTTCCGCATTCCCAAGATCTAACATGCAAATCTTGAAATGGCTGTAGGACACACTTTGTTCTTGAGGATGCAGACACCGCATCTGCTTAACATATTTATTCATGAGATGTAGAAAAGATGTATTCAGGACAAATATTCTGAACCATCTGTGTGCTAATCCATTTATAAGCCAATGATAACTATTCATACATTTATTAGAAGGCCTGGCCAGAATTTTTAGCCTGTGAGATGTGTGTTAGCTGCTGGTCTCTGCAGCGAAGGCATGCTTCTTTTAAAATACCACCACAGCTCCTAGCGCTATAAGAAAATGCTCTAATCACTCTGATGATGATGATTCTTGACTGGTTGACATATTTAGAAAACAAGCATTAGGCTGTTTTCCACATTTAACGTTTAGGTGCACAGGAATAAGCTTTTGGGTTCTGAAAAAGCTTTTAGCATCCAAGGAAGATACTCAAGAATGCCTTGAGCCCATCTATCCAGACAAGCAGTATACCAATGTCACTGTAATCCTGACTAAACCTGAGCAATCAAAATTACCAGGTGGCAATTGGACTCTTATTTTGTTCTACAAACAGGCCTTGCCACCCTCTTGCCGCTTCAGCTTTTTGCCCGCAATGCATGCCCTCCTTAGCTCAATTCCAAAGCAGAGACACCAGCATGGCCTATGGAGAGTTCCAGGGAGCTGCTTGCAGGAGGCTGCGTTATCTCCTCATCCCTCCTGCCCCACACCACTCCTCTCCCCCAGAGCAAACGCTAGCACAGAGCGGAGCCACTGCACAGACACAGGAGTCAGCTGGAGATCTGGGGCTCTGGAGAAGATCCTGCTGGAGAAGGTGATCTCACACTCCAGGAAGGGGAAGAGAGAAAGATGCCAGCCCTCCCTCCAGCCCTTCTGTACAGAAGATTTAGCAGTTCCGCAATATTCTTCCACGGTGTCAGTACCCTGGAAGAATCAGTGAATTGCAGTATTTGTCCAACACCTCGTAACAGAGATGTTATCTCATACAACTCGAGTTACACACATTAATTACAAAATGCTTAATTTTCACGCTATCACAGATACTGTTCTGAGAGGCAGTCAGGCCAGAACAATAGAAGACAGAAAGGAGAAAGCTGCCACTGCCTCTTAATCTTACTTTGGCTTGGTTGGAACAGTCATAGCGCATCCTCTGCCTGTTCTTGTTCATTTTATTCATCAACATTTTTCCTGTGCGGAAGTCAAAAGTGCTCAGGTCCATCGAGCTCCCCAGGTAGCGTGCCAGCTGGGGCTTACTTCGGAACTTTTTACCACTTGGGCTGAAAAAACACAGAAGAGAAACAAGGAGGAAAATTAAAACCCTCTGGGACTTCAATACCAGCACTCGCTGCAACTCAGGAGAGGCAAATTTTATTTCCTTCATGAAAAACAACACAAGCTGAACTTCCCAGAATAAAGCTCACATTAAACTCTAAATGGATATTACTGCTTTCATATAACTCCTTCTCACGATTACTGTGGAAGAGGCAACTTAAGTGCAGGTCATGTTAAAATGTTTTTATACATGAAAAGAAAGATTCAGACCAGGTATAAACAAACATAGCATAATTCACACAGTAAGTGCCACGGGAGATACCAGCACTGATGCACTTATCACTCAGTTGTCTCAAAAAATAAATGCCCATTTCAAGTCTAACTTCTTCTCCCAGGGGTGTTAAGTTTGAGTAGCACCACAAACATCTTGGACTCCTTCCCCCTCTGCCCTGAATAGTACATTCAGGGCTGACCACAAGTCTTTGGAAGCATTCTGAACACTTCAGGATTACACAGGAGCGAGGAGGAAGAACTGATGTTAACTGCTGACAAGCTGCAAAGCAAAGAATTACAAAGCTCCAGCGATGCAAAGATAGAGGTCAAAACCTTGGAAAACTTTCCGTTAGCGGCAAAATGGAAGAGAGATTCTTTTTAAACACCTGGTTTCACAGGAAAGACTACAACCTGGCAAGGAGGCACAGTTACTCCAGCTCCTCACTGTTGCTGGTTTTGTGTTTGGGTTTTTTTGGTTTTTTTTAATAATAGAACATGACCTTTTGCACTACTTCAAAAAGCACTGCTAGGTAAGCTCTTTATTTTTTTATGCATAAAGCAAAAATAAATTAATGTGTTATGATTGCAGTATAGAACTGTAAGCATGAAGTATTCTTCACATTCTCATTTAGCATCATAACAATGCCTCTTTTTATTCCCTTAATTTCTCTCATTTCTGTTTTTCTGCATCTTGCTACTTGCATATTCAGTCTTGGTACCCATCTAGGAGAAGCTTACTCCACACACCAAGCACAGGTTAGTTGGGTGAAAGGCATTTTAAAACCAGAAATGCCAGTTACCACCCCACTCCTATTTATCCATTTTCTTCTTTTAAAGAGCTGTTAGTAGCGTTTGAATATTTTTTTCAGCCATACTGCATGGCAGCAGGGTGATCTCCTCCCTCGCCTACAAACACCCTCCGCTCTCGGTGTACCACCACTGAGAAGAGGTAAGGCCACTTCCCAGGGAGACCTCACTGACAGGTACCCACCGTACGCCGTGGTGGTACCTGCAAGTTCAACAACTCAACTCGTAACTTCACAAAATGCCAAGCGTTGAACTTCAGGTGACTGGAAGCAACACCTACATATTAGAGTCTCTACCTGGTTTTTCTACTGAGGAGAGAAATTATATCAATGCAACTTAGACCTGCCAGAGACAAATTAATGCCAATGAGGTTCAGATGCTTTCTAAGGACAGCTGGAGCTCTGTAATTAAGGTTACCTTCTGTCACTCCTGAAGTCAGAAATGCAGGCTATTTGTTGCAAGGTTTCTACTTGAAGGCCAGGAATAACTTGAAATAGTAAAGTCCTCACAGGATGAGAGGAAAGAAGCATTACTATCTCAGCAGCATAGACTCTGCTCTGCCACAGGGGTGGTGTTCCCATTGGTAAGATACCAACGGTCTCTCTGGGGTCTTCTCAATGGAAAAAAAAAACTCAAAGGAAAAAGCCTCTTTTCCACACATTAGCTGCTTCCCCAAAGCCTTTATTAGGGGAAAGGTCTGAAAAAACAGCATAAGCATACAATTTCTAGCACGGGACATTGGTAGACCAATTAGTTCAAGTCAGACTGTATATGCAAAAAAAAAAAAAAAAAAATAATTACAAAAACCCCAAAACAACAGAGAGAACCAAAGTATTAAATGCTCTCAAAAAACCTGAAAGCCAAGGTTAATACAAATAATACTAAAACTGAAAAAGTCTCTCAAAGGACTTAATAACCAAAAGGTTGTGATCACCCCCCATACAGCATCTGCTCAGGAAGCTCCTGGCCGCAGTTGCTCCCAAGCTGCTTATCCTGCCGTGTATCTGCTCCCTGCCACCACCGCTGCTCAAGCATGAAAGCATTCATGCAAATGTACAGTTACCCAGATGGGGAGAATAATCCATCTTTAGAAGGTAGGGAGAAGAGGAAGAAACACTTTATTACTGGTTATTCCTCAGCTGGACCAGTTCACTGCAGAACTGCACAAATACTCAGGCCAGAAGATGACACACAGAGTAGGAATAAGCAGAGAGGAACAGAGACTGGATCCAGACTCAAATCTGAAACCACTTTTTAAAAATGTAAAGGGAGTTATATGCCTCTGTCCAGAAAAAGTAATAATAACCAACTCCAGCAGCTTTCAGGCCAGAGCCATCGCTGCCATCAGGAGAAAACCCTGCTATATGAACAACGTGACACTGCTTCCTCTTCCAAGATCTGCAGCTCCAGTTTATGGTTTAGTGTCTTAATAGTTTTAAAAACAATACATTACAGTGAATCGTGCACTCAGAAGCACAGTGTAACTTTCAGAACAGAGCCAGACATGCTCAGAGACAGTATATTAAATGAACATAGCCCTTCAGCTTTTTGGTTTAGTATGTGTTCTAGTAATTTTTGCAACAAATCTGAAAAGCTGCTCAAAGTCCACATACATCTGAAAAAACCCACCTGAAATGACTCAGAGTCCTGTCTCTTCCTGGGGAAGCTTGGCCCAAAGGAAAAGCACTGAAATGTTCAGAAGAAAAATTTTTATTATGTCTTGAAAAAGGCATAATTTCTGGAACAATGGGGAACAAAGCTAGAACTCAAAGCAGACAGTAAAGTTGCTCAGTAAACACAAGCAGAAAGGAAGCAGCCGGTGTGCTCTGGAGCTCCTGGGGTCCCCGCCGGCAGCAGCGTGCTTGGTAGGACACCACCACTGAGGGCACCTACAGACACCGGAGAGGGTCAAAGGGCAGGGTGGGGGCAGCCAAAAACCCACAAAACTTGAGCAGCTGCGATTGCCTGCTGCACACCACAAGGCACAGAAACAGTAAACCAGCACTTACGGATTCTGAACATTGTTCAAATGCTTACATGCCCTTTAAATGTCACAAAATAGAAAATTTACCCCCTTCCACTCCAGAGCAAAAGCTTTGCTCTGCACTCGTGTTTTTGATATGCAAAGACTTTGAAGAGACACACCTTGGTATGAAGCTGCAAAAGCCAACCTCTTCTGAACAACGCTGATACTGCGATCGCCTTGTACTTGGTTCCTGAATTAAGGTCTTTCACACTTCAACACGTTACGAAAAGCAAGGCAACTGCAAAGTTGCAAACGATTTTACATGCTCGTCCATCAAAAGCTCCAACACATTATCTGCTGGCACAGCCCGCCTAACAAAACGAACCGAAGAGGACTGAGGGGTGGTATGAGCAGACCCAAGCCACCCTCATTTATTATTCACAGACTTTTTGGGCGCAGACTAAGCTGAATGCTTGGCAGCCTATTGAAAGGCCAGGAGCTGCCAGGTGCCTGCTGCTCTCCATGTGCAGCTCAGCCTTTGTTTCCTGCCTTATATTCTTAAGGGGAGACCGACCGCAAGCCCAGGCCCTCTCCCCTCCTCCCTCATTACACAAGTCTCCTCCCCTCCGCTCTCCCCGTTTAGCCTACACAGGATCTGCACAACTTAGAAAGCAAAGGACAAAAGACAAAAAAAAAAAAAAAAAAAGCCATGAACAAACCCAGATGTCGCCTGCCTTTTACAAAAAATGGAGAGAGGAACAGCCTAGGTAAAAAGGGTGATCAACAGCATATACTCAAAGCCTCATCTCCTCGGTGGAGGGGTGATGGGTATAATGCAAAATGTTTTTTCCTTCCCTCTTTCAATCGTGCTTCCTCCTGCACAGAGCTGGGGAGTCACAGCCCACCCCAGCCTCCCCCCCACTGCACTTCTCTCCCCATCTCTACTCCAGGCAAAGTGCGGCGTGGGGGGCCCTTTGGGTACTGTATGCGCACAACACTGCTTCCTACGGAGAGATGTGTACCCTGGGACACCTGACAGACTGCCACTGCTGGTCCCCCCTTCCTGCAGCATCTGCGCCAAGTCCTGCCTCAGTGGTCCCACACTCCAACAATTCTGTTATCCCGGGACAGGCCAGCACAGACACTCGCAGCTTTCACCAGAGCACATAAAAAGCATTGGTGTGAACAAGCAAGACCAGGCGACATCTCCAGTTGCCATAACCCACCCCACAACTTCACAAATCTGAACAGCAGCATCTCCCCATCCCTCCGTAAACGGGTGCCCTGCATGGAGCAGCCGTGGGGAATCGAGCTGTCCCTTGCCAGCACAGCTGTCCCAAGCAATATTTACATGCACATGGAGGCCCCACACCGCTGCCAGCAGTGGCGTGTAAGGGATGCTCCCTGCCCCACAGGGCAATGGGGTTGTCTTTGTTCAGCAACTTGGGCTCCAACCACACAAAACCCACCAGAACAAAGAACTTTGATACACACAAACTCTCTCAGATTTCCAGAAGCACCTCACCCCCAAACAAGAACCTGAGTGGCAGTCCCATAACACAGGAACCAGCCCAAATATAACCAGACATTTTTATAAGGCTCATCTCGAGTATCATAACAACTTCCCTGGGGGTGCTGCAGGTAAAACAGAACAACCAAAAAGGACCAAAGTACAGGCCCAGTAAAAGCATTCTCCTTCACAATTTTTTTTTTTTGAAAAAAAAAGTATATAGACCAAAATACACTTTGATTGTGTTAAAAACACTTTCTTCAACTTTTTAGGTAGGTGCTACATAGGTAAGAAATTCACAACAAAATAAGCTTCACCCAAGAGATTAGTCAAGTCTTCCAGAACACCAATTATCAGCAACTCCTTGAAGTAGAGATGAGCAGCAATCCCAAACTTCTCAGACACTTTGCCATCAAACCTTCAGCAGAAAAACACTATGAAGAAAAGCCACACAAAGCAGCACTAAATTCTCCTTCCCCTAGCTGAGAACACTGAGTTTGAAGAGAGCCTTTGTAGCTAAAACTCTCTCAAAGATGACCCACCACTTCAACAACATCCTTGATACACTTCCCCTCCTGAAATCCTGCATCCCTGCATGTTTCCTGCTCGCTCCGAATTTGGCCCACAAGCCCCACCGCACTCCTGGGCTTCCCAACAAGCCAAAGGCAGATGAGAGAACACACTCCAGCTGAAAAACTTCTGCACAATCAACAGCTGGTAAGCACAAGGTTATAGGCCTGTTCCTAAAAATCTGCCCAGAGACTTACACCTCAAGGAGGGTTTAATTTCCAGCCAGTGATCGGCTCGCACAGCCTCAAATCTCACGGGCTGAACATACTCGGCACAACCCCATTTGTCTTGCCACCCCCAAAGCAGAACTCGACAGAAACATTCACGCAGAAAGCACGTGCTGCTAGTACTCAGGGTTACAGAAGGAAATCTCCAAACAACGAGCACAGCAGCCCTAAACAACGGTTCGGAAAAAAGCAGTAACCGCCACCCCGCTGCTGACCACCTCGGCTCAGCATTAATTCTCAAGGCTGGTTATTGCAGACATGAGCGCTCGTTTCCAAACCATGCATGCAATTTTCCACAAGCACTTACTGCATCTGTACATTCAGGGTAGCCAGACAAAAAAAATCATCCAGGTAAACAACAGGCAGAAATAGCAGAGGGATTAATAAATTGCCACACACATTTTTTCTGCTCTAAGGTACAGCAAAATGCAACAGTAACCAAAAATTAGTGCAGCAGGGCCCTATTATACCTTTGATCTCTGTCCAAATTGATATAAAGGGAAAATCCATTATAACTCAGGAACAACAAATATGCTAAAAAACATCCCCTCTCCCCCTCTTTTTTAAGTTCAGCTCCAAGACCACAACTTTACAAATGAAGTAAGTTCTTGGCAAAACAGACATCTTTAAAGCTTTCAGCTGCACCTCCTCTAGTTGCTGCTGGTGGTCTTTTCTTCTCCCTGCAGACTCCTAGCTGCAGTGACGGAGCCAGCACCTCCAGCTTTACACTCTGCAGGATGATGTTTGCTGGTTCACCCGCCACCCAGCATGGCACGCTTGCCTCACCACCATAATCTGATTTTTTTTAAAAAAACCCCATGCAATCTAACACGCGCAGGAGTTGATCGCATACGTTTTGCTGACTAGAAAGGCCAGATAAGGACACCTGGATAACTTCTGCGACGCTCCTGCAGCTCCCGACGGACCTAAGTTTCACACATCAGCTCACGGGTGCACTGAGGCTGCTTCTTATGGGTGCAGGAAGGATCCATATGGCCCACCTACAGCCATATGAGACACACACGGGTATTAATAGCAATCCTGCAGGCAGAGCAAGTGGCTCCCCAGCCACATGCTTCCCCCACCAGCAATACTTTCAGGATAGCGCATCCTGAGCCCAGCCCCCCGACTCCCACCTACAGCAACAGCCACCACCGCGGGCAGATGCTTCTTTTTGATGCTCCCCCAAATTCTGATGCTCCCCCAAATTCCTCAACGGACAGAAAAAGCAGCGGACGGAGCCACGGGGCGGCCACTCGCGCCTGGGGCTACTTCACACACACCTCGCCCGGCTGCCGTTAAAATAACCCACCTGTGCTGGCCTGGCAGCAGCCCCCCGAAGCGGATGAGCAGGGGTCCCCCCAAAGGCCGCTGCCCCTCCACACTGGGTGGCTGACAGCTGGGCCGACGGGGGGTAGCGCAGAGCCCCCCACGGTGGTGCACCCCCAGCAGTGCCCCCCCGGGCCTCAGTGTCCCCCCAGCAGTGCCCCCACCGGGCCCCAGTGGTTCCCCCCCTCCCCCCAGCCCCAGTGTCCCGTCAGCAGTGGCCCCCCCAGCAACAGACCCCCGAGCCTCAGTGCCGCCCCTCAGCAGTGTCCCCCCCGAGACTCAGTGTCCCCCCAGCAGTGTCTCCATTGAGCCCCACTGCCCCCCGCCCCAGCCCCAGTGTCCCCTCAGCCGTGCCCTCCCCCCCCAGCAGTAGACCCCCGGGCTTCAGTAACCCCCAGCCGTGCCCCCTCCCCAGCCCCAGTGTCCCCTCAGCAGTGTCCCCCCCAGCAGCAGACCCCCGGGCTTCAGTACCCCCCAGCTGTGCTCCCTCCCCCGCCCCAGTGTCCCCTCAGCAGCCCCCCCAGCACGTCCACCTGTAGCGACAGGCAGGGCCCAGCGACCCCCCCGCCGCGGCCTCCCGCCCCGCCCCCCGGCAGCGCGGCCCGGACCCCCGGGGGCAGCGCGGCCCGGCCCGGCGCTCCCACCTCTTCCGCTCCATCGCGGCGCGGCCCGGCCCGCCGCTCCCTCCGGGCTCCGGTCGCCTCCGCCGGCTCTTCCCGGCCGCCGCGCTCTCCTCCCGCCGGCGGCTGCTCCCCGCTCCCCCCCGCCCCGGGAGGCGGCGCCGGGGCCGCGGCTCGTCCCGCTCCCGCCCGCCGCCCTCGCCGAGCGCGGCCTCCGCCGGGCCCTGGCTCCGCGCTCCGCCGCGGCACTCCCGCCTCCCCGCGCCGAAGGCGGCCGCTGAGCTCCGCCCGCCCCCACGGTTCCGCTCCCGCCCCTGCCACCGCTCCGCCTCCGCTGGATCCCTCCGCCCGCGCGCGCCGCGGCAATATAGTCCCTCCCCCCCGCCCCGCTCGGCGGGAAGCCAGCCCCGGCGCCCCCCTCCCCCTCGGCCCCCGCCCTACTCCAGCGCCGGGCGCCGCGGCCCCCCCCGGTGTCCCGGCAGCGCCGCTTTGGGCATCTTCCCCGCGCCCGCCCCGGCCGGACTGGCGGCGGCTCGGCCCGCGGCTCCGCTGGCGCCCCCTGCAGCCCCGCACCGGCGCGGCAGCCCGGCCCGCTCCAGGGGCACCGGGGCACGGCTGGAGGCGGCACCCCCGGGCACACGGCCCCACGGAGGGGGGCACACGGAGGGGAGCCCACGGGCGCACACGACCCCACGGGGACCCCAGGGCTGTACGGCCCCAGAGGGGGGACCCCAGGCGCATGGCCCCCCGGAAGGGGCACAGCCCCAGAAGGGACCCCTGGCTGCGTGGCCCCCCAGAGGTAACCCTATGGGCACACGGCCCCACAGAGGGATCCCACAGGCACACGGCCCCATGGAAGGGAGCCCCCAGGGCACACGGCCCCATGGGCATGTGGCCCCACGGAGGGGCCACTGGCAGAGCCAGGCCTCGCCCGGTGTTACCTTCCCCCGGGCCGGTGGGCTCCGCACCACGGCCCCTCGCGGGGGCTCCTCCACAGCAGTGGCTCCACGCAGCGCACGGAACCCTCTCTCCTGGAACAGTGTCCAAAAGGAAGTCCAACAAGAAAGAGGGAAACCTGCTCCGGAGGAGATGATGCAAAGACAAAGCAATGACAAGTTTTTCCAAGAAAAAATGCAAACCACAACCTACGGCGGATGGCCAAACCCCACCACAGCACCCGGAGTGTCCGGCATCGCTCACCCTCTCCGAACCCACGTGCTGGAAAACACCAGAGTGGCCAAAGCATGTCAGAGTCTGTAATTTCCCCCAAAGAAGGAATGACATAATAGTAATTATTTTTTTTAAGAACCCTGCACCGACCAACAGTGCCAAAGCGATCACCATCAGGCTTCCAAACAGCGGCGATGCCAGGGATCCTGGCCACAGGCACCGCTCCGCTTTTCCAACTTTTTCTTTAGTCCATTTGAACCTCCGCTGCTTCCTCCGGCCCTCACCTGTGCGATAAGCTGTTGGTGTATTTACTTGTTCGGGTTTATTTTTTTCTTTAAAACAGGGCTTGCTCATTTGTCCCAAGCTCCAAAATTTGGAAAACAGCAGGGAGTGCGAGGAAAGATACGCCAACGTGTCGTGGGTGGGAGAAAACCCAGAGCCCCCACGCACAGGGTGCAAGTTGGACAGACTCTGGGGTGCAAATTGAAAACTACTTCCAAGAGCTGGGTGCGCCTGTAGGTGCTGGGTTACATTTGCTTTGTACAGGAAGATTTTTATATTTAAGATATGGGATGGTGGGAATTTTGTCTTTAATTTAATCAATACAGTTTTCTGTTGCCCTGAAGGCACTCCATCTCTCTCGCTTGTTTTCTGTTTTGGTTTTGATGGTTTGTGTTTAACTTGGTCTCCTGGGCTCACACTTATGAAATACTTTGCTCTGCTACCACTGTTATATCCTGCAATCTCGAACACACAGGTCAGAAAAGTTCCAATTGCCAGTATTGCTCAAAAGCACATTATTTTTTGTAAATCCACTTTCCCTTTTTGTAAAACCAAAAAACCACACACACACACCCCCAAAAAAACCCCCAAAACCAACACCTTGTAACCCAGCCAAACTCATACTATTTTAGCCAAAAACTTCTAGTGAAATACAGCTTGATTAAAAATGAGCCTCTAAAGGCAAAGCGAGGCAGAGAGGGATGCAGTTAGCTCTTGTTGAGCACAGCAAACAGCCAAACTGGGCGCAGACCTCAGTAAGGACGAGACTGCAGCACCCCCCACATGCTGCGGGGTTCCCCTCAATCCCACTGGCAACTACACCTGGGAGCAAAAGCAGAAGCAGAGTCCTGCCCATATCTCACCCCCCTGCTCCAAGCCACCAGGGATGGAAACCTGGTAGCCCTCTCTTTCACACGAACCACTATTTTCTTTTTAATCCTCTTTTGCTAAATAAAAATTAAAGCCCCCAAAAAGAGCAAACCTTTCACTAAGAAATGAGATCGTGCAAGACACCATTCACGTTGGGATGCTGCATTCTGAGAAAGACAGGGAGTGACTGGAAGCAAGCCAAGAGGAGAGTGATGAAAATCATCGGCTGTCTACAAAATTACCTGTGATGGAAAAGGGTTGTTTAGTCTCAAGAAAACAGCTGAGATCTCATAATAGCCTTCAAATACATAAAAGGGAAAGAATTACTGGGCTTGTATTGCAGGAGGGGAGGCGAATTTCTTTTTTTCCAGACATATGAACTGAGAAGTCAAGCACAGAAACAGATGATGTAGAGGGACCGTGAAATGTGCCTCAATGGCAGAATAATAAGAATAAACTGGAAAAGCTGGGGAGCGGATCCCGTTGTGGGGTAGGAATGGAGAAGGTGACCTCTTAAACATCCACTGAACCTCAAGCTCAGGGTAGCAGGAGTTCGAAAATCAGTTTTCACTGATAATTGGCTCAGCAACAGCTTATAGAAGGAAAACATTTACTCGCCTACGACCACATGAAATGTTTGAGTAGGAACTCTCCCTTGAGCCCAAGGTACAGACACAAAGGTACTTGCAGACACTGCCACCAGCTGAAAGCGCATACAGCTGCCAGAAAGCCCAAGTTGTTCCAGAACTAGTAGATAATCCAAAAATCACCCAGGTCAGTTGTCGTCAGCCATGGAAGCATGCCACAGGATATCCTGACAGGAGAAACACCCCAATTTAGCCCTGCAGGTAACCAGCTGAAAGCTTCCCACTCCGCAGCCACATATCCCAGGCCCAAGAGAGGAGCCTATTCCAGAGCAGGATTCACTGGGGAGTTCCCAACCTACCAGCCCCTGGAGAGGGGCATAATCTGAGGCTGGTCCAGGAGAAGAGACAGACAAGGGCTGAATGTAGCAGATGGACAGTGCTGAGGTGGTTGCAATGACAACTGCCCTGTCCCATCTCCACTCATACCCCTCCTGATGAAAGTACAGTGGAGGTACCAGCATGGACAGATGCCCCAGAACGGCAGGCAGGAATGCGAGCTTTCCTTTTCTTGGAGTTGGGTTTGAAGTTACATCGTTAACCCAGAGTTGAAGATGCTTTTTGATTTCTGCAAATCCAAAGCCCTGTGAGCTCAGCTGCCACTGTGCCCTCCAGTGGAACTCGCCAGGTTTTGCAGGAGAAGCTTCTCTGTCGGGTCATTGTCTTTTAACAAATGTATGTGACATTTGGTTAGCTCATTCTGAAAAATATTTAACTGTCAGAAAAGAGGCAATGCTACAATATTAAAAATGAGAAAGATCACTCATGATGCTTGAACAGTAGTTATCTGAATTTTAACAGAAATTTGCCCAAGAATGCACAAGATACTTGTAATAGCATATTTCTGAAGTGTGCTTGGTCTTGTGGAAGGAGAAATACTAGAAATTAAATCAGTTATACACTAATCCTAGCGTTAGAGACAAAGCTATCATTTGAAATGCTGCAGAAAACACAAGCAGCTAAACAATCGCCAAAGGGCAAACAAATCTAAAGCCTGTACGGTTCTTGCAGTGCCTGCCTGTGCAGGTTGGTATTTTAGGCATGTTTTTCTCCTTTAAGTATCTTCTAATCTTATCTGCCGTGCACGATGTTATCGCTGGGGCTTCACTAAAGGTAACTCTCACTAACGAGGACTGCAGCCAGATGAGATCAGGGTCCCTAGAGGAACAGGCAACACAGACAGACCCTCGGCTCAAGGCCTGAAAAGCTCTCAGCCATGCGAGCAGAGAGGCTCTCCCACCCCACAGGAACAAGCCAAAACTAGGTCATTTCTAAAGGCAGCAGCATATTATGCCCATCCTGTCTAGACATGTTAAACAGGAAAGTAAGAGCAGAGACTCTAATTGTTCGATTCTGAACTCGCAACCCTGATGACATGCAAGCGCAAGCTAATATAATGACCACTTCCAAGGCGTACTTTGGCTGAAAATGGATCAATATCGCTATAAATAGCGTAAGGCTGTTGCTGTCAAGCATTGCCACCGAGAAAAACTTCCTGGGAGTCAGCCAGGAGTTCAGGACCACTGCTGCAGCAGGGCAGTGGGACAGCCTGAGGAAATGGCACGCTTATCCCATTCAGCCATAAGCTTTTGTCCCATCTTATGGGACACAGCAGGGCAGCAAGGTGAGTTTTGCACGTGAAAATTATATTCCCTGCCCTCCCCAATTAATTATTGGTGGTGCTGTTGAAGCAATGCTAAAGAAATTATTTTGCTAAAAAGTAGTTCAAGCATCCTGCACAGTGCCACTGTTTAGGCAGGTTTTACAAGAGTTTTCCATGAGTTTTCCATAGAAACATCACTCAGAAACCTTCAGCCCTGAAGGTGACACCCGAGCACCACAGCTGCTACAACTGAGATTTTTCCCTAAAGAGATTCAAACCTTTTATTACAACCAGAAAATTATAACAAGGTGAAGTTTGGCACTAAACAGAGAGAAAACAAGTGATCCTGTTCTTACACAGAGAGAGGTTTATTTGCAAATTCTGGTCTTTGCAGAAAGGGATGCACCCTCCCCCCTAAATCCAAGTAATCTGCCGTGACTTAGATGCAGAGACCAGATCAAAAATAATCCTTGTACTTCCTTTTCCTAACAGCTAAAAACTTTTTCATCTAAAGGGTATTGGTAGTGGGTTGTTTCATCACCAATTTACGTTGGCAAATATAACTACACCTATAAAGTATTGATACATACTCTTTTCCTACTCAAAACCCACATTAAGAAAGTAACTGAGCAGCTCTCTAAACCACTGGTTTTCACCCTGGTAGACAGAAAACCTCCCAGGGTTTGCAGACTGCCTTCCTTGAGCCCTAGATTAAGTCAGAAAAGCTAGCCATTCTTCAGACAGCGCACACTGCTTTAAAATGGTGTGTACCCATTCAGACAGTTTACGCGGTCCACAGATTGATGTTAAAAAGAAACAAACCTCAGGAATGTGCATTACCACGAAATTCCGCGATACTGGTTGCACACTTGAGCCCACAGTTGCTACCGATCTAGGAACGATTAGCTTAAAATCAACACGTCCCCAAGAACAGATGAAGAACTACAGCAGTATTAACAGCGATGAGCAACAAGGATCTGAGGACAAACAAAAGGCTCATCAAATCCAGCAGCCACTGGCTGATGCCTGAGAAACCTGCCCAGGAAGACGCAAACACGCAGCAGGCCTTCCTTCAGGCACACATCCAAAAAAAGACATAACCCAAACCAGGAGTCTAGTCTAAAGAATGTGAACTACGAAGGTAACACAAAAAACCCCAAAATATCATTGACTTGGTTTATTTTGTACATCAGGTTTATAAGTAACTCCCATTAGGACAAAGATCTGCTGTGAAAGTGATCAGAGGAAAAAAGTACTAGACAGGCTGGTCAGTAAAATTAAATTCGTTCACAATCAAGCGGTCACAGCTGTTCATGGGAGAGAGGGGGACACCACAACCTGTTGCAGAATCTGTACTGGGCATTTCAAGTTCACCTCAAAGCAGGATCTCAGCGGACGGATGGCTCCAAAACATTCTATCCAGCAATAAATTTCCTACAATAAACACAAAGCAATCATTAAGCAGTGCTTCCTGCAAAGTGCTACAGCAGCCAACACTAACAGGCAGATTTCAAAAGCCTCCAGTATCCAGGCAAGAAGTTTCTGTGACAGAAGCTAGTACAGGCGCAGCAGAACGCGGGCATGCAGGCCCATAGTCTCTTTGGAAGAAATCACAGGCCACCAAAGAAACATCCTTTTTCTCTACGCCTCTTCCCAGATGATTTATGCACAATGACACAACAAAGCTCTTGCTTCAAAACACAGAACACAAGCTGTGCTCTCAGGAATGTATCCCTGATCCAACTTACTACTGGCTAAGACAATTTTTAAGTACAGAAAGCCCTTACTAGAGAATTTAATTGCCTCTACATAACTCAAAAGCTTTTCCACTGACTGGTCTGTAAACATCTACAGTCATTCCAGATGCTACAAGTGCAGCTGACTTTCACAAAAGGTTTCTTTCATCCTTTGGTTACACAAATGATCTGTGTGATATGTATTTTGAAAATGGGGAAGACACAGTAAATTGTTTAAACTGCAGCAAGTATCTCTGGAAAAAGAGACTTACAAAAGTACTAACAATTTGCTCTGTGACTTCCAGACACACTAATTTCCCTATAAAATCCCGTGTAGCTTGAAGGCGAGTATCTTACTTTATCAGCATTTAAATGTAACTGTTATTCTGACCAGAAAAAACAAGTATTGAAATGTATGCAGTTTCCTCCGGACCTTTTACCCATCAGCAGCCTTTAATGCAAAGCAAAAATCTTCCAAACTGCCTTCTATCTGTGGCAAGGAATAAAAAAGTTTTAAGCCTGCCTACCACACAGATACGCATTTAGAAGCCCAGCAAGGTATTGTCCAACAGCTGCTCTAGCTCTGTGGATGGTCAGTCTTATAGAAGATTCAGAACAGCACATTTCATATGCAATTAAAGAAGGGGGAAAAAAAACTGTGAGAAAGCCAATTTTCCAATTAATTTGTGGTACACAGCAACCAGCTCTGAACGTTCAACTTTTGATAACAGTTACAAAGAACAGAAAGGAGTCTGAATTTGCCTAGCAACAAAACTAGTCATGAGCTTGAAGCTGTTCTACCTAGGAACGGAAGGGAACAGAAGTAAACAGACCGGCCAAGTTCCAAATTACTGCAGAACACCTGATTTAACTTCAAGAACCTATTAAAGTGGTGAAAAATCCATTGCTTGCAAAATAATCACTTGAAAAACATATTCTTGCATCCTCCTGGTGCTCTGTAAGGCCAGATGAAAAAAAAACGACAAAACAAATCCCTAAAAAATGCCCTGAACAATCAAACTGAGCAGGTCTGGTTTGGACCAACAATAAGATTGTGCCCTGGCCAAAGAGGACACATTAATGTCATGCTACCGCTTAAGCAAAGAGATGCACAAACAAAACTTACCATTAGAGGGAAGCTTAGTCTTCAGTTTTAAACTTGCCACTGATGTAGGGAACATACTGAAGAACCAGCTTCCAGTCTGTGAACCATATTAAACCAGTACCAGCTACACCACCCCATGTAATGAGGGTGGGAGTCCTAAAAAGAGAGAGACACACACACGTGCAGGTAAACGACATTAATTCTCCACTGGGAAAGGTTGGGCAAGTGCTGAAGGAGGTACCGGGGAAAGTCATTGCCATCGAGAAAAATGCCCGGCAGATGTCTTGAATCTCACACAGAGAAAAGTATTAGTGCCCAGAGTGGTCAAGACACTTAACAGGAAGAGGCTAATATGCTTTTATTTAAAAGGGCATTGCCAAGGTAAGAAAAGACACTTATTTAACTATCCCACTGTGACAGCCCGTGTCCCCTCACTCGGCCTGCAGGCTGCCCTGGCCTGCCACACTCAAGCAGCCGGAGCACGGGGGAGGACCCCTGCGGCCCCCCCCCCCCAGCCCGGGGCCAGCGGCCCTCACGGGGACACGGGTGGGGGGGCACCAGCCGCAGGGGGTGGCAAGGAGCTCGGGATGTCCCTTCAGTGCGCGGGGGGCTGGGGACAGGGCAGGGGGAGACGGACAGCTCCGGGGAGGGGGGGGGGCTCGGAGACAACACGACAGCGCCGGGCGGGGGGGGGGGGGGGGCCGACACACGACACGACAGCAGCACCGGGCGGGGAAGTGGGGACGCGACGACACACACGACACAGCGCGGGCTGCAGGCCGCGGCCGGGGGAGGGGACGGGACAGCGCAGGCCGCAGCGGGGGGCGCAGCCCGGCCCGGGCCTCACCAGTTCTGCAGCAGCTGCACGTAGCGCGGCCCCACCAGCTTGCTCAGCATCCCGCCGCCCTCAAAGTCACCCCCGCTGCGCACGCGCGGCCGCGCCGCCGCGCCTCGAAGGACCCCGGGAGCTGGGCCGGGTGCCCGCGGCGCTGCCTGAGCCGGGCGGCGTTGCCATGGCAACGGCCCCGCCCGCGCCTCGGCCCGCAGGCGTGCGGCCCCGGCCGGAGCCGGGACAGGCTGTCCCCATGGTGGAGAGGGGACATGAACCTTCAGACGGGCTGTCCCCGTGCTGGAGGGGGGACAGGAACCCTCAGAGAGGCTGTCCCCATGGTGGTGGGGTGACAGGAGCCTTCAGACGGGCTGTCCCTACACTGAAGAGGGGACATGAACCTTCAGACAGGCTGTCCCCATGGTGGTGGGGGGACAGGAGCCCTCAGACAAGCTGTCCACATGGTGGAGGGGGGACAGGAGCCCAGAGGGTGGGACTGGCCCCGCATGGCACTGGGGCTGCCCCTCATCCCCCACGCTGAGCCCCCCAGTATCTCTGCAAACCCTCCCGGCTGCGGCCCAGCCTCTCCCAGCAGGGCCGGGGGTTTTGAGCCAGCTTTTTCAGCAGAGGGTCCTAAACCCACCACCAATCCCACAACATTCCCCAGGCCTCGCTCCGGGGCCACTCAGCCCCTCGTGAACCTCCAGAAAATCCCGGGGGACACGGGATCCTGCAGCGCTGGGCTGCCTGCGGCTGGGCTGCCACTGCCACCGAGGTGCAAGGGAGGGTGAATGATGAATGATGTATCACTTATCTATAGGATGATGTACTTACGTTTATCTGAAAGTTGGGAAACATCCAAGGGCCCTTCTTGCTAACATGAGGGATGTACTAATTGCTAAGTCCTTGGATTTGTCACCTTTAAAAAGGCTATCTGGTCCTAAGTTCCTGTTGTTTATACAACGTGGCAAAGACAAGGAATTAAATCATGGTCACTAGTTTAGTGAGATATGTAAATGACTTCCTGGAATTGTAATGAATATGTAAATGAATTCATGGGAAATTAATGAATATGTATGAGTTGCTTGTATAAAGAGGGGACTGAAAAATCCCCTTGGGGTGCATGACTTTGGTGGAGCGATCCCCCATGCACCCAGCGCTGCCGAATAAAGATAACCTCCGCTCACTCGAATATTGCTAATTGATTCTTTAAATCAAGGCAGCGAAGGCGAAGAGGATGAGGGTCAGCCCAGACCAGGAGACACAGAATCGAAAGGACCCTCATTCCATGAACTCGGTGCAGCTCGGGAAGGGCAGTGCCCAGCCTCAGAGCTGCTCGCTGCCAAGAGAAGGGCAGCCAGGGTTTAGGGAGATTCAACTGGTGGCCAGAGCCACTGCCCAGTTATTGGACTGGTTTTCCAGCTCAGCCCTATGCTGACAAGTCCCAAGTTGCAGCAGCACAGGCAACAAAAGGGAGAAAGGAGGGATGCTCCCAGGCAGCATCTCCTCTTCAGAACCAGGGTCTCCCAGAGGATCCGCGAGGGCTCGGTGCTCCTGGATGCAGCTCTGGTTCCCCCCGAAAGTTTGTCTCTAACGCACTGAGCGAGCTGCTGGTGGAGGGCTAACCCAGCCACCACGAGGGCTGATGCTATGATGATTTGGGGGGGAATACCTGCCGATGAGGGGGGCAACACCTGCGCGGTGAAGCTTGGAGGCTGAGAGCAGGGAGAGCCTGGCCGGGCAGCACAGCGCAGCAGTGGTTTGAAGATGCTGTGGCCGAGGCTGAGCCCTCGGCAGAGGGTGATGGCGAGAGATCCCACATGATTCAGCCCCACAACAGTGGTGTGAAGATGCTGTGGCCGAGGCTGAGCCCTCGGCAGAAGGTGATGGAGAGAGACCCCACATGATTCAGCCCCACAGCAGTGGTTTGAAGATGCTGTGGCCAGGGCTGAGCCCTTGGCAGAAGGTGATGGAGATCCCACATGATTCATCCCCGCCATGGCAGAGCCTCCCCCCATGGATGAGTCTGGGAGGGTGAGCACCTACGAGGCTGGGCTGTCTCCTGGTACTGGATCCAGCCCCTTCTTGCAAGGTTTAAACCCTCGTCAATGCTCTGCCACGTTGTCTCCCGCATTACCAGTCTGTGCTGGGCTCCTGGTACAGGCTGGGTGAGTTTGACCCGATTTCCAAATTGCGCCCTGCCAGTACCACCCTCACTGGATGCTGCCCAAGCCGCCGTGCTGCAACACCCCCTCCTTCCAGCCAGGCAGAGGCCGCACTCTCAACGCACATTTTTCCAGCAATAAAAATTAAGAAGAGATCCCTGCCACGTGTAACCCGGGCTAAAAGGCACCCTGCCCCACGAGAGCAGCACCCAGAGGCAGTAAAGGACCCCACTGAGCACAGCAGGGGTAAGTGCCCAAATCCCACGGTGATGGGCAGCGCGCTGGAGACCCTCACCAGAGGCCACGTGCAGGGGGGTCAGAAGCACTCGCAGTGCACGAGTTCATGGTTTTGGGTGGGCAAGACCTGTGCCCAGAGCACAGGAGCAGCGAGAGTGGACAGTGTCGGAAAACCTGTCTCGTCGTTGTTTTTTTTTTTTTTTTTTTTTAGTACAAGGTAAAACCTTTATTACAACTTTTCATTCATAGGTATACAACATCTGAAAAACAGATATGGGGAAAAAAAGTAATATTGTTATAAAATGTCACATTTATTGCTACATTACTGTTATATACAGGACAGTTCTCAAAATCTACTTTAAAAAAGTTAGGATTATTTAAAAATTCCAAATAATCCAGCCAGCTGTTTTGACACTTGTATAAAATTATTTAAAAAAATGAAAACAATTCATATCTTGAGGCACTCAGAAACACAATTTTATCCCCCAATTGTGATTCATTTCAAAGAACAACACATTTCCCCACCCCCAAATACTTTATTTTTTTAATGTTTTTTTTTTGCTGGGTTAGGCATATATATATATATATTTACTATATATATAGTTCAAAACTATAATGTGTATCTGATTTAAGAACAAGGATTTCAGCCACTTAAGTACATCTGGATTTACAGGTAGGCAGCATAAACATCAAAAGCAAGGACCATTTTTTTAAAGGCCAAAAACCCAAACCCAAAAACAACCCAAAACTTTCTACGGGGTTAAAAATAAACTTCCGCAGGCATCTCCCATCTGCTCTCCCACCCCCCGCCCCGTCCTACAAAAATATATAGAAAGAGCAACCCAGTAACACTTTGTTTCCCCAACAAGCTGGAGCCCTCCATAAAAATGGGTCATTTCTGCAGACCACGAGGTCCAAGCATGTGGTTGGGGTCATCCCTGCTCCGCTTCACCAGGTGCCTCTTTCTCCTCTCCCGACACATTAAGCACCGCCGGTTGGAGGGTGCACGGCTTCCCACAGCTACCTCCCTCCCCAAGAGGCCCCGTGTTACCAGGTTTCCTCAAAAAAGCTGGTGGGTTTCAAGTGATTTGGGAAGACGTGGCACCAGGAAGGGGGAATCGCGGCGTTCCCAGCTCGCTGCTGCAGGGAGCTCCACGGTCCCCCCGGGCACAGCCCAGGGATGTGGGGCTCTGGGATGCTCTTCAGCAAAGGACACCCCATTTTGAAGCACAAACTCCTCTGCACTCCCGTACTGGTGCCGGCAGCTGCGCTGTGCCAAGAAACGGGGCACAAATTTTATTCCGTGGTGGGTGCTTGGCTGGACCGGGGTGGGTATTGCAAGACCTGAGGAGCAAGAGGCGTACAAAAGCAAGAGGAATAGAAATACCAGCACAGAGGCCCATGGCAGGGCTGCCTCTTGCCCCTGAGGGTGGGATGCAGGATGGACGCAGAAGGTCCAGCAGAAAGGACACCTGCAGCCTGCACCCCCCTCCTGCCCAGAGCCCACCTCCACGCTCGGCTCACGCGGGAGTCCCGCAGGTAAAGGCACTGCAGCTGCTGGCTCCCCAGAGGGGGGGCATCACCCTGAAGATCATTGAACCTCTGCACCGAGCACCCTGTTCCCCCCCCGCCTGCCCCAAGGACAGCTGTGCCGCAGGACTGACCCGCAGTGTCCACCTCCCAAACCCTCCCACCTCCGGGCAGCTGGTGGCAAGGCTCTGCCCCAGCCACGAAGAAACCCACGGTGGTTGCATGAGAAGGAAAATGGCTCAGAGGTGCTGGAGAGACTGGGGAGCACAGGAGGAAGGGAAACACACCGTCAGGCTTGAGGCAGCTGAAGGAAGGGCAGCCAAGCCAAGCCTGAGGCTTAGGCATAAGCAAAACAGTCCACAGAACCCGGGAGCAACAAGGTGGGACACAGCATCTCCGTTCAGGGGTGCTGGGTGAGATGAAGGGTGCTGGCAGCGAGCCACCAAGCGTTGAGCAGAAGGCACAGGAGGGTGAAGGGTGCATGGAGGAGCCCTAGGACCAGGCCTTGCCTTCTCCAATTCAGTGCTCAGCTCCTGCAGCATGAGCTGGAAGGAGTGTTCCCACCATCTCAGCCCTCGTCCACCCCACCACCCGCCCAGCTCCAGGGCACAAGTCTTGAAATGCTTTCAGAGCTGCTAGAAATCAAGCTGGACCCTGAGAGCAGCAGGCAGTGGGAACTTGTCATGGGCAAGAGCACAGAGAATGGGATGGGATGGGATCTGGAGAGTCCCAGGGGAGAGGAGAGGGGGTTGCATAGGATTTAACAGGGTAAAGAACTTGTGCAAGCTTGTGATATGGAAAGCAGGTCTTGCTATTGCTGGTGTCGAGCAGGAACAGGGGAATCCAGCGGCCACAGCTGGCTCCAGGTTAGCCAGCGCTGCACCTCGGGGGCTGATGGCTTGCCCTGGCCCAACTCCAGTGCCAGCTTTGCCTCACCTCCCCATTCTCAGCTCTTTGCTCAAACCCCACACCAGGGGCTCGCTTTAACTGGAGCTGGCCCAGTCACCAGCACAGCACACAACAGGGCCACAGGCACTGGAGCTGGCAGCCTCCCCATGGCACCAAAGCTCAGGGGTGCAGGGGACTGGGGGCTTCAGAAGCCTCCTGTCTCTCAAGGGCCTCCTGCCTGCCCACGGGGAGGATGCGCTGAAGCACGCTGCAAGCGTCCAGGGCCCAAAGGCTCTGCTGGCTTCACTGGGTACACGCATGAGACACAAAGGACCTTTGAGAGCGGCTTCTGCACTGAACCTGAAATTGTAGACTCCTGGGGAAATCCCAGCCTGCTTCTGCCCTTCCTGCTCAACTGCTACCAGGCAGAGAGTGCAAAACCTCTAGGAAACGGGCTCATCACCGACAGAGGGGCTAGGGGGGAAACCGGCTCGCTGAAGCCACAGCCGGGGAGGTTTCACATCGTGCTTCTGCACTTCGCTGCTGGAGACGGCAAAAACCCCAACTGCAAAGCATCCAGATCCCTGGCCCTGGCGCGACGGCGCACAGGGATGGGGCAGCAAGTCAACCCCACCATGGGGGGCTGGCAGGGACCTGCCCCCCAACAGCCAGATCAACTGCCCCGACGCCTGCAAACCGTCTGCCCAGCCACTGCTGCACCCCTTGCTCCCAGGCTGCCGCTCAGCACAGGCAGGAGGGGCACAGACTGGGACCCTGATGTCCCAGGTCCTGTCCCTCCTGCCAGCACACCTCCAGAGGACACCAGCGCGAGCCGTACAAGCAGAGAGCCCGAGGAAATGTTGGCAAAGAGCTGGAGCTGAACTCAAGCCAGTAGGTCTGACTAGTGGGTCGCAGGCAGGGGAGCAACTGCCAAAGCAGGGGGTTAGCTGGAATTTTGCTCCCCAGGGGCGCTGGCAGCGGGAGCAGGCAGACTGCCACCGCCTCCCGACAATGCCGAGCGCGGCCGGTACGAGACCATAAAGGTGCAGTCTCTGGGAGGCTGCAGCTGTTTTGCTCTGGGGCAAAAGCAGGTGAAGAAGGGGGGGGGGGAAAAAACCCGAACAAAAATCTGCAATTTTTACTGTTAATAAACTGGATTCCAGACACTCCCCAGCACCTGGTGGCATGCAGAGCTCTCGGGTAGGATGTGCAGGGAGACAGGGAGCAGCTCGGGAGGGGGGAAAGAGGAGGTCCCTTGCACCACAGACCCCAGTTCTGCTGTTTGACCACGATGCAGCTCAGCTACTGCAGCCTGGGAAAGGAGAAACAGGACAATGCACTCAGGGGAAGGCGGCCCCTCTGCCAATTCTCTCTCTGATGAAGGACCCTTTGTGGAGGCTCTGTGGCCCCCAGCGACGAGGGGCGCACAGCCCAGGAGGCCCCACGCATGCAAGGCTGAGAGAGGAAGCAGAAAGCTGAATGCCACCCCGCAGCACGTCACCCAGCCGCGACACCTCTCTTTGCAGAAGCACTGGTGCAAGGGACACAAGAGAAGCGGTTTGGAGAGAAAAGTGATCCTTAAGATTGCAGGGCTGAATGTCAGCAGAGCCGGGGGCTGGGGAGGGCGCAGACCCTGGCCCCCCCTGACCGTGACACCTGAAGAGGAGAGTTTCATTGCAACAGGCTGGTATTTCAGGGTGGTATTTTGGGACAGCACCTGACTGATCATTTTCAGAAAAGCCACTTTCCCTAGCAGGTTACAGGCACCACATTCACACTGCGCCAAACACACTGGGCAAGCCAAAGTTATTTTTTTCCTTGCTGCACTCCAAAATTGCTCCCTGTGCACCTGGAGAGCAGAGATGCCACCGAGGCACCCACAGCAAGCACGACAGCACCCAAAGCACCCTGTGGCATGGAGGCAGCTCCCGGGCACAGCACCACCAGCCCCTGACATCACACTTCCCTGCTGGAGGATCTAAGATCTCCTCCAAACCCTGGCACTGGGGCTTTAAGCTCAAGGACCTTCATCCAAGCCTCGCCACAGAAGTCAGCTGGTTTTGTTGTCGAGTAAACAGCACCTAAATCACCTCAATGCAGATGAAAAGCCCCATCTCTGTTGCAAAGCCTGGTGGCTTGGGGATGACGGGAAAGGCTGCATCTCATCAGGAGTCGCCCCTGGCCTGCAGAGCATCAGCCAGGACTCGGAAGGGATGAAGGAGTTCAGCAAAATTTTGAACAAATCATAAATCTTCTCAATTTTCCAATTTTGCTGACTTTCTGGACTTTTGTTGACTACAATCTCTTGTCTTTAAATCCAGTTGTACGACTGCTACTCAAATTCTTGTTGCAAAATGGAAGTGTTGGGGAAGCACTTTCAAATTTTTTTATACCATTTCAAGCTTGCCAGGGCTGGGACATTGCTCCATCCCTCCCTGGTCCTGGGGCAGCAGCACTGAGGCAGCAGAAAACCCCAAGCAGCGAGCGCCCTGCTGGGTCCAGCACCATCCTGCTGATGAAGCAGAAATGTTTGCGGGATGAAGCAGCCTCTTAAGGCTGCAGAGAGCAGCCGATGCGTCCCCAGTTCCTACCCCAGAGCATCAGTCGGGGCTGTCTGAGCATCTGGGCCCAGCTGGCAGGCTATGGAGGGGCACTGCCCCCCTCCCTGCGTGTTTTACCATCCCCGAAAACCAAACTCGCTCCAGCATCTGAAGCACGACCCAACCCAGCAGGATGCTTCAGGAAGACATGGCTTTTGCTGCAGGGGAGCTCCACAGGGGCAAGGCTGTCACACACGGTGGAAAACCTCATCCGTCTCACACTGCTCAGTGCTTAAGCAGGCAGAATAACCCAAGGGAGGGGAAGAGTGTCATAACCTGACGAGCTAATTAGGCTGAAATATGTCTGTTGACACAGGCAAGAAGAACACGTGTTCCTGGGCTGCAGGGACCACAGCCACTGACCTTTCCAAGCCTTTCTGGGGACAGAGCTGGAGCCTGCTGCGGTCTCAGGTCTCACCACACAGAAGCAATGGTGGGAGCGGTGGGCTGTGGGCAGGGAAAGCCAGAAGCACCCAAAAGCCTCAGAGCTACAGCTGGATGTTGCAGAGCCCCAGGGCAATGCCAGGGGCAGCAGGGAGAGATGGTCCCGTACAGCTCTGGCACTTGGAAGTGGCTCCTCTCTGAGATGCTACAGGGGCCGAGCCCACGGTACCCGGTGTAGGTGGGAGATGAGCGATGTCCTGAGCATTTCCCGCAGGCTTTGCTGGAGTACAAAGTATAGCTACAAGCACAGAGGAGCACCAGGAGGTTCTGCCGAAGCCTGAGGTTGCTAGGAAGTGCCACAGGACCTAATCCTGTTTGCCAGTCCTTCCCTTTCCCTGTGCCTAAACAACACAGCTTCCCCAGGAGCACAGGCCAGAGAAGCAGAGGGGGGAAATGGACCCTGCGGCTGGTGGTCTTGCCGTGCTCACCATCCCCACGTACCCCCAGGCCCGTACCTGTGCCCCACAAGCTATCCTGCCTGCCTGGGCTCTGCCAGGCAGCTCTGGGCAGCAGCCGGCCCCACATCGACAGCACCACTGACACCGCTGACATGGGATGTAACATCCCCTGTCCGCCGGCACAGCTCGGAAGAACCACAGACAAAATGTTTCGGAAGGGGAAGGAGAAGGAAGAAACAAGAATAAATTCCCAATGGACGCTTTTCTATTGCCAACTCCAGAATGGCTGCCGCAGCTCAGCACCACCAAGCACCTCTTTGTTTGATCCCACATCTCTGGGGCACCCTGCCTTGCGGTGGGGCTGCCAGGGGTCTTCCTCCCGCTGAGCACACTGGAGCGGTCTGGAGTGACTCTGGGAAGCCCTTGGAGCAAAGGGATCGTTGGCCCAGCTTGGCTGCTGGAGCATCTTCCACAGGATGGGCGCTCGCTGCTCCCCTCCTTTCCAGCACAGAGAGGGGAGCCCACGTTCAGGTGAGAGCGGCCACTCTGCGTCCCCACAGCATGCCAGGCAGCATGCCGAGCCCAGTTTGCCTCCAAGGACGCTTTGGAGATAGGACAGCGGGCGAAGGTGGCGTGCGACACCACCCCTCTCCCCAAGCCTGCAGCATCTTGCACTGCCGATGGTGGTGGCTCCAGTGCGGGGAGCAGCCGCGTCAAGACTGGGATCCTGCTGCCGGTGGCGGCTTGCTGAGGGCTGGAGCGAGCGCAGCAATGCCTCCCCTTCCCGCTGCCAGCATCTGCGGGTCCGTCTGCTGCAGGGGCAGGGGGCTTGGTGTCCTGCTGCTGCCTTTGCTTTGTCCGCCTCTGCCTCTTCCCACTCCTCCAGCTTTGTTCAGTTCCTCTTTGTTCAGTGCTGCCCTGACAGCGGCATTTGCTCTTGCGTGGGCAAGAGGTGCCTTCCTCCAGCCCCAGCTTTCCTCTTGCATCCGTGTGGCTTCGTTGCTTACCTTGGAAGCGCCCTAGTCCCTCGGTTCTCTTCCACCCCCCAAGGCCCACTCTCTCCCGGCAGTTCGTCCTCCCCATCACGATGCTCTGGGACAGCCGTGGGGCACCTCCTCTCCCAGGTGGGACCATGGCCTCCAGGATCCTCCGACAGTAAAGCAAATCTTGCAGAGACCCTCGATGGACCTCGGTCACCTCCCAGGGGGAGCGGGAGCACCGCTGAGGGATACTGCTGCTACTTGCTTTGCTGTTTAACTTCCTTTTCTCAAATCAGAAGCGGCCAAAGCAAAGAGATGGTGAATTCAGCACGAGTTTGTTTTTTTTATAATGGAAGGTACAAGCCAGGCAAGGAAGAACATCCCCTCGCTGTGGCTACATTCGCTTTTAGTGGCTTTCAGAGCCGAATCTGAGAATTCCTCTCTTTATATCCAGTCTCTCTTAATACAATTTTAATATTCTGGTTGATCCTAAAGATGCAACGTTAACTATAGAAACAGCAGCAGAAAAGCATGGGGTACAAGACATTTTTTTTATACAAAAAAAAATTCTTTTTGTTGCTTACAAAACATATGCAAAAGAAGCTAAAAAAAACCAAAAGGCATTGCTATTTGTTCTACATAAAAAATCTCATAACTAATGTTCTTTTTTTTTAAAAAAGAAATATCAAGCTTAGGCACAATTTTGCTGCTGGCTGCTTGTGAACAAGCCAAGAGAACACGCCACCCCCTCCTAACTGAGTGATATGTATTGACTGTTCTGCACTTTATACTTAAGGCAATTTTTTTTGTTTTCATTTTGTTTTTGACAAAGTGTTTTTTCCACCCCTTACGTCATGCCAGGATCCGTCCATGTGTGTCAGTATTAGCAGTACTAAAGTTTATGGTTCGAGAAGGTTGCAGGTCACACCGAGGGTTTTCTTCCTACAGATCTCCATATCCAGAGGAACAAGAAGATCTACAAATAAAAAAAACCAAAAGCCTGAAGTGAGAGAAACCCAAATGAGAATAAAACTTTGCTCCCTGCAAGGGTGGGGGGTGTCGCAAGCCCCAAGAAAGCCCCAAGGCTCGATGTGGCTGCAGCAGAGCCCAGACATGAGCTCGCTATTCTGCTGAGACAACAGCTTTGCCTTTTTTTTTTTCCAGGGCAGCCCCAGGCAGCCACCAGCACAGGGGATGTCAGGGGACCACAGCCCCTCCACGTGCCTGAGGGGGTCAGCCTCTGCCCCACCGCTGTGGGTCTGCTCAGTCCCTTGCTGACACCCCTGTCACAGCCCAACAGGCTCAGCTGCTCCTGGCCACGCACCATGTTCCCTTTCAAATGCAGACAGCCCAGCAGCACCTGCCACGGTTTTGCTGGGGGGTGGGGAATGTCACCTTCTGTCTCTCTTGGCATTTCTAGGACCTGCCCATTCCCTCCCATAGAGCCATCGGACAAAGGAGTTGCTGGTTTCCAGTAGCCAGCTGTGGCAGGGCTGGGAGGTGCAGAGCAGAGCTGAGCTGAGCTCACTCAGGATGGTGGGAGCACCGAAACCCTCCGTCCTGGCTACATGGCTGCACCTCTCCTGTGGGGCAGAGGCTCTGGATGTCCACGGATGAGCAAGTGACATGCGTGTGCAAGTCATTTACTTATAGTAAATTAAGAAGGACTTGGCTGGTGCTGAGCACATGGGGCTGAGCAGCCAAAGCAGAGCAGCGTGCGTTGGCAGCAGGCTGGAGCTGCAACAGGGTGCTGGGATCATGCGATGGGGGACGGTACCTTTACATGTGTCCAACAGGGTTGTGACCATCTCCTAGACCAGGATGTGAAGCTGAAAGTGTCATCTGGGGATCTCCTACTACTCCGGACACTTTCTCCTCTTCCCGACGCTTCAGGCAGGCTGCTTTAGGGTTCAGATTGCGCTCTATGCCAAAAACAGCAAGGGAGGGAAGGAAGCAACCTCAGTTTGGGCAACAGCATCGCGCATGGTAACAGCATCCCAAAGAGAGAGCGAGGACAGAGTCCCAGGACAGACACACGGGACCATGCGAGGAAACAACCTCAGTGCAAGCTGCTCCTTGCAGCGGCTGCAGTAACTTGGCTGGACCCCTGCTAGAGCAAAACCCCCTGCCCAGCTGAAACACCGTGCCAATTTAAACATGTGCTTGCTTACAGAAAACCCCCAAGTGCCTCAGCCAGCTCTCGGGGCCCAGGACTGAGTTTTCCAAAGCTGCTTAATGGGATCCAGGTGCCAAATTCCCCATTAAGCATGAGGGGAGACGGACAGAGCAGCCTCAAATCTACCCCAGGCCGGGGCTTTGGAAAGCTCAGCTTGCCACGTGGTGCAGCCGAGGGTGCTGCTGGCAATGCAAACACACAACCTCACGCCGAAAGCAGGAGTCACAACAGAGATGCACACGCACACAGAGATGTGGGGGGAAGAGAAAGGCCCCGAAATGCACCTGCCAGCTGGTACCATACCTCGTACTTGCTGCTCCAGGCCCAGAATGACCTGCACCGCTTGCTGTAGGATGATCAGTTTGGTCTGTGCTTTGTCCGTTTTTAAGTGCATCTGACACATGCGTCCCAGTTCTTTAAAGGCCTCGTTAATGTCCCGCACACGCACCCTTTCCCTGGCGTTATTGGCCATTCTCCTCTCCCGGTCCCTCAGATCTTTGTCCTCCAGTGACAAGGCCTCGTCTGTACTGCTGGGTTCATAGCACCACAGGGATTAGTCAGGGGGGTGGTACCAAGGAGGGGGGCTATACGTTGCCGTGCTGGTAGTGCTTCTGGTGTCCACTGGAAACGGCTCAAACAGCCTCACTTTGCAAAGCCAATTGGTCTCAGGTGCTTTCTGGAGCAGCCCAGGCTCTCTGGGCTGCGTGTTGCCTCTGCGAGCCACGTGAAGGTGCTGCCAGTACGGGGCCAGGCGGCCACGGGGCCAGAGGGTGCTGCCGGGGGTGAGGGTGGGCAGTGGATGCAGGATCGACACCGACACCTTCTCCCCTCTGCAAAACTTTGCCTTCCTGTTCATTTTTGCTTTGAAACTGTAAGTTCCGGGGGTGGTCTCAGCCAAAAACATCGGGTTCATCCCCCAAGGGAAGACTTTTTGACAGAAAGCAAATCCCTCTTTGTAAGATTTCCTTCAAAAATCCCATCTGCAGCAAAATCCTCCCAAGGAAGGCACCTGGGGCAGCCGTGCGAGGCGGCCTGGCCTGGCACCCTCTTACGGGTTGGGGGGCAGCACCAGGGGCAGGAACCAAGTGCCCTGGCTGCTGCTGAGGGTCAGTCTCAGATGCACAGACACTGAATCCAGGTCTTTCACCACAGCTAAAATCACCCTGGAAGGGGGCGATTTTCTTTTCCAGGCACGGCCAGGAGCTTTGGGAGAGCCCCCACCACTGGCAGCACCCCAGGGGTGTCCAAAACACGCAGTGACAAGGGCAGAAGGCAGAGTCGTGCTGGCAGCATCTTAAACCATGGCCTCACCTGCAGCCCATCTCCTCCAAACCCCAATTTACTGTACAGACGACCTTCTCCCCCAGAGCAAAAATTCTTGCAGGAAAGACACCTATCTGAGGAGGGTCCTTGGGTGAGACCTGGAACTGGGACAGACTGGCCTTTGGCTCCAGGGGAGCCCTACGGGGATAAGCCTTCAGCGAAGAGGGGCCGCAGCATCAGAGCCTTCCTGGGTGTGCCGGGGGGGCTGGAGAGCCTCCAGGCGGTGCCCGATTGCGTGGAGCAAAGCAAGGGCTCCCCAGGCAAGCATGTGCCTGTGCTCACTGCCCCTGCCTGCCTCCTCTCCTTGCTACCTTGTCCCTGCCCGTGTCCCCTCCTCACTGCCTTGGTGCCCCGACCGGCACCGCTACTTTCTCTCCAGCGCGCCCAGGATGGCCAGGGGGAGCGGAGCCACCAGCCACCCCAGCACCTGAGCCTGCCCTGCTCGTTCCTCCGAACACAGGCTGGCAGCTCCCTGCAGTGCAGACACAGCTCCAGCAGCGCTTTGCACGCCACAGCGGGGCAGGATGGAGCCGTCTCCCTGCCACCAACAACTGCTGCTGGTGGTCTGCGCTGCCGTGCGGGGTCCTCTGGGTTACAGGGACGTGCGGTGCCTTGGCTGGCTTGTGCCCTGCTCAAAGGGGGCACTGACCCCCACAACACCCCTCAATCTTCACCTGTCCCTTCACACCCCATTAGCCGCTGATGGCAGCAGGAGGATCCTGGCAGCCCATGGCACACGGGGACCGATGACCCCCTCCCACAGCAGCCCTGCAGGAGGGGACGTGGGGGTCGGCTTCTCTCCTGCAAAGCAGCCCAAAGGCCAAAACCACCAGAGAAGGGGCACCCTATCTGCCTGCTGCCGGCAGCACGTGGGGCTCGGCTCGCTTCCCCGACTGCGTCCAAGAAGGGTTTAAAAAGGGACAAGCGTGGGAGACCAAAGTGAACACGGTGCCAACTCTGTCTAGCCCCTGCCCCCCCGCCGCCCCTCGGCTCCTGCCTCGATCCGCAAGCAGCAAGTACAAGGTAGAGAGTGGGACCACCGAGAGGTCACGGCTGGGGACTGTCTGTAGGAGATCGGAAAGAACAGAACCAAAAAATAAAAACTCAAAAAAAAAAAAAAAGGAAAGGGAAATTAAAAAAGAGACAGGAAAAAATATACATGTTATGAAAGGCAAAAAATTACAAACTGAAGAGAGGCACAAAGGACTCCAACATCAATGCAACAGCAGAGGCCAGCAGAGAGAAGCACAGCCAGGCACAAACCACCGATGCGTGTTACAACAGCCTCTGCAGAGAGAAAGGGGGTTAACCTGCCACGGCACCCCAGCAGCAGCGGGCCAGGAGCGGGAGCATGCACTGCGGGATGCAGGAACAAAGCAGCAAAGTCCTCCAGAGCAGAAAGCCAAGGCCTCCGCTTCCCCTCCCGCTGGGACGCAGCACCCAGGACAAGCACCAGTGGCAGAGATGGGCACACGCGCCGGGGAAGGGAGCGAGCATGCCCCGGCCGGGGGGAGACCCTGCGTGCGCACGCCTGCAGCTCCGGGCTCTGCTAGCGATGGGCAGCGCTCCCAGCTTGCACCGGAGCCCTGGCTGTACAGGCAGCAAGGGCTGCTCAACCCTGGGCTCAGCGTCTCCGTCCCCTGCCCCTCGCACGGCTCCAGCGATCCCCAGGGGTCTGCCGGGTGCCCACCAACCTAGGGTGCAGCGGTGGGGACAGGAGCGCAGAGCGGGCAGGGAGGACAGGGCGTCACTCACTGCTGCTGCAGCTGCAGGCAGAGATGGGCTCTGTGCTTGGAGCAGCCCTCGGAGAGACGTCAGATCTGGGCCCCTCTGGCAGATTTGCTGGGTTTGGGGTTTGAACTGCCGCCCCCCCCTCCCCGCCGCCCCCCTCATTCTGTTGGCCAAGCAGCTGAGCAAAATGCCTGGCTGCAGGAAAGCAAGGACGGCGCAGGTGCCCCCTCTGGGACCAGCATGCAGCACGCAGAGTGGCAGTGGGGAACAAAGAACAGCAGGGATGCAAAAAAGGGGGGGACGGGGGAGGATGGGGGGGGGGGAACGGGGGAGAAAGAAAAAAAAAAGGAGAGAAAAAAAAAAAAAAAGACATCAACAGCCTTGGGAACTCAAGGACACAGGGGAGACAGACAGTGCGAGGCACCACAGCACGTCACAGGAGACAGACAGACAGACAGCCCCGTGCCGATCAGATACGTAAAATATCACCACTCCGGGACCCTCACTGACCTCTAACTTGTTGCTCCAGGTTCAGTATGACTGATACGGCCTGGTGTAGGATTAGCAGTTTGGTCTGCGGTTTTTCGCTGTTTAGGTGGAGTTGGCACATGCGTCCGAGCTCTTTAAAGGCCTCGTTGATGTCACGGACCCGCAGGCGCTCACGGGCATTATTGGCGACCCTCCTTTCTCTCTCTCTCTCGGCTTTTTGCTCTGGGGGAAGAAGATCGTCCTCCTCATCCTCATCTTGACTAATGGTTTAAAATAAGAACGAGACAGGGACATTCCTCGCGTGCACTCTCAGCACTGGTCAACTCACAGAAAAGAAACACATGTTGAGGCACCGAGATGCCAAGCCCCGTGCAAGCCGGGGCGCTGCACCCTGCGTGCTCCCACCAGGACATGCTGGCCCAGTGCCCCACACTCAGACACGGGGACACGCAGTGACTTTGGAGAGAAGCAGTTAAGGCCCTTCTTCTGCCTCTTTGCAAACAGCAAGGATAGAAACCACAACAATGTGATTAAGGCCTGAGCTTGTTGCCAGGAGGTTGCAGGGTGGCCTGGAGAAGGTGAGGGGGCCAACACCGGTGTCCCAAGCTGGCGTTTTGGGAAGACCACCAGGGTAGGAGGTGGCTGCGGTCTGGCAGGAGTGGAGCTGGCGCTGCCCCTCCGGGCAGCATCACCCTGGTGAGGTCTCCGAGCCGATGGCGAGGTTGCAGACAAGCCCACACGCTGGAAGGACTCTACCTGATCCACTGCCACAGATCTGGTTGGATGTGACAGAGGATACAGCAGCCTGAAGCAGACCGCGGAGATGACCTGGAGCAGGGAGGAGGTCAAAGCCTTCCCCACCCCTGGCTGAGGGAAGCTGAGCGTTCGGTCCGTCCCTCCCATGCACAGCCACAAGCAACGCCCTGAGTGACCACGCAGGGGGGTGCAGTTTGTGCAGGTCAGGCGCAAGCCCTCTGCTTTACCAGCGCCTGGTGGGTCACCATGGCTGTACCCCAGCCCAAACGCCCCCAGCCTGGTAACAGAGTAAGTGAAGGGAGAGACCTGTTCAAAGAGCACCTTGTTCTGTTCCGGGAGGGTTTCAGCTCCTTCTTCTCCTCTTCCGAGTTATCTGCTACTGATGTGTTCTCTTCGTCCTCCTTCTCTTCCCTCTTTATTTCGCTGGTTCCTGTGGAGACGCTGCTTCGTCCCAGACCCCCTGACAAGCCTGCTGAGGAAGCAGAGCCAGACGATGGTTGGAGGGGCCAAACCCACACGGAAGGCTCGGGGGTCCCCAGGCCCTGCTCCTGCTGTGCTGCACTGCCAGTGTGTGGCCACCCTGACTCATCCTGCATCGCCTGTCTGCAGCCAGAGGAGCTGGAGGGATGCTGCCTCTGCCCTGCCACCACTCCCTGTTCTTCCCCACGCCTCCCAGGCCCTCCAGAATGACAACTCAACCTCCCCCAGCAGAGCAGGGCCCAGGGGCTCTGTGCACCCACAGCTGGCAGGAGGGACAGGAACATGTAGCTCAAACCTCTGGAAAAAGCTCAAGGTAGAAAGTGCCCTGCAGGTGCTGCAAGGAAGCCCTGACCTTGCAAGAGCACCCATCTCCCCCCAGGGCTGGACCTAACGGTGCCCTGCATCACCCCCGCAGCAGGCGAGCCCCAACCGCGCATGCGTGCAGAGCTGCCTTACCGCTGTACGTGTCTTGCTGCCTGTTGAGGTCAGGGAGCGAGCTGGGCTGTGACGGAAGCGCGACGTGGTTGTGGAGCATGCTGGGGTTGCTGGACAACCCATCTTCGGGGTGACCTCCTCCCACCTACAGCAGAACAAGCAAAGCAAGCCTTGAGGGGGTGGGAGTGTCACGGCCGGTGGGCACAGGCATGGTCACCCCGAGCACAGGGGCAGGACTCAGCAGACCAGGCTGAGGTGGCACCGCGTGTCCCCTCGCACACTCCCACCACCCGGAGCGTGGACATGCCGGAGGGAAGAGCCAACCTGCTCCAGCACCAGCTCTCCCCCGGGGCCACGGCGGGGGCACTGCAGAAAGCAGCTCCGTGCCCCGCACATCAGCTGGACCAAACAGAAAGCCCCCATCAGTGCTGTCTCCCCCCACCATGGAAAAGCCTCTCTCTGCCTGGACATGAGGCTGGCACACTGGAGAGGACACCCTGCCTGGGCTGCACATATCCCATCTCCATCAAGCACCAAGGTTTCTGCCACTTCCCCAGTGCCACCAGAGCAAGGGACATCCCAGTAGCGTGACCTTCGCTCCGAAGGGCCTGGATGAAAAGGGGGAGCATCAGGCAGTCCCTCTGAGCCCACCCCCCCCGGCTGCACTACGCTGGCCAGGGACCAGCAGGATGGAGCCAGCCCTGCCGCAAACACTCCTGTTTCTGCATGCAGACGGCAGCAGTTTGCAACAGAGGACACGGGTAATTCATCGCTTAGTAGCAGAGTCTGGGGAGTTTGGAAAGGAAGCACATCTGGTTCTCTAGGGAGACTAGAGACCAGTTACTGTTTGTTGCAGCAGGCAACCAGCTCTGCCAAAAATGCGCTTCTGTGGTCATCAGCCTCTGGACAAGAGGGGTACTGTGGTGGCCCAGCACGGGAACCCAGCATCCACGTGCTCAGGGCACCCAGGACCTGACCTGCCACGCTCCCTGGAGCCTGAATGAGCCCCCACATATCAGCACCCCCCAAATGCACGGAAGGATGCGGTGCCTGCCCGAACAGTTCAGAGCAGAGAAGTCCTGGCGATACCTGGTGCTCTATACCCGCAGTCCTGCCCTGCGCCAGATACCTCTCCTCCTTCTCCCTGTATCCCCCAGGGATGGCTTGAAGCTGTCCTGAGGGATTTCCATACACGTTGCAGGGAAAGAAGAGCTTTCACCACCTTTGCCTGTCCTGAGAAGGGGCATGAATGAACTGCACGTGGGCTTGTGCCTTAGAGCCACCACTGCGCTGAGTGCGGATTCAACCCTCCCTGCACGAACGTGGCAAGCCACTGCACCTCTGGGCACGTCACCTGCTCAAAGCTGTCACAGCTGACCCAAGCTGGTCCACACCGAGCTATTCTCACACCAAGGGCAACATCGTCAGATGCCAGGGCACCCCATGACATCTGTCCCTGGCATGTCCCTGCCAGCTGCCACGAGGCCTCCGCACTTACCAGACTCGGGTGCCTGTTCCCCAGGGACATGACCGAGGCAGGGAAGGCCTGGCCCAGGCTGCCCACGGTGGCACTGTGGGCTGGTGCCGAGCCCAGGAGCCCATGCATGTCCCCATGGTTGCTCGGCATGGCGGCTGTCTGGCCCACGGCGTGATTCCTCAGCACGTGGATGGCTTCGTCCAACCTGTCTTCCATTTTGTTTTGCTTGAAGGACAGGACAGAGAAACAGGTCTGCATTAACGCCTGTAAAGCCGGCGCCTGCTGCAGCTCTCTGCACCACGGAACGGCCGGGGGCAATCGTGTGCTCAGCTATTGCGAGGCAGTGCTGTCCCCCAAAGGCACAAGGGGTCACACAAGTGGAACTGCCCAGCACAGGGAGGCAGAACCCAGCCACAAATCTGTTCGGCTGGGCCAGACGTGACGTACACGGGCCATACACAGGGGGTGGGTGCAGGGCAGCGAAGCTCCATCGAGGCTCAGGGAAGCAGAGCCCAACTCGCTCAGCTGCTTCTAACCATGTCCATCTATTGACCGGCCACCCTCCTTCAGGCCCCAGATGTTTAGGGGAGAGGAATGTACCCCAAAGTCCTTTACTGCCAGGTGCACAAGGGACGGAAGAGCAAAGAAGTCTTGCAGCATCACTTACTAAAGTGTGGAGGCTCCCTTCATAGCTGGGAGATAAGGCACCCTGTCCGCTCGCTCGCGACCACTGGGATGTGCCTGCAAACAAACGGGGAAAGGTTGGGACCAGGCTTGGCTGCCGCTAGATGGGGCTGGAAGCTGGGCCACCAAGCTGGGCACAGGCCACCACGGCACCGCACGGCGCAACGGGCTGGCCTCTGCTCTGCCTCAGCAGGAAACTGAGCTCAGGTCCTCAGACCTCAAGAGGTTTCTAAATTTCTGTCACCCCCGGGAGCGGGCAGCCAGCACACACGCTGTGCTTGCTCCCACCCCAGGGGAGCAGCGGGCTGGGGGGTGCAAAGTGCTCCGCACCCCGGGCACCGAGGACCTTTGGTGCCAGCTGTGCTGGGCAGAAAGGAGACCTCTCCTGCTGGATGGCAGCAGAGCTTTCTAGGGGTGCTGAAAATGGTTTTTAACTAGTTGGCTGCTTCACAGTTCCCACCGTGCTCCTTCCATGGGAGACAAAACCAGGGACAAGCCCCCCCAGCCTCCCTGGGACGGGACACTCGTGGACAGGGTCCATCTGAACAGCTCTGAATGGGGGCAAAGCTACAACCGACTACAGCAAAGGGACGCACAGTTTCACAGGAGACGTTTAAGTCAAGTTCTACAAGTTTGCTTGTCCTTACCCTTCACTCTCCTGCTTTTAAAAATAAACCGGATTTGGCAAGATTGCCAAAAGTGTCTTTAATGAGGGTCTGGGGCTGACCTGGGATGTACGCTGCCTTGGACCCCCCCAAAGGCAAACCTGACATCCCCCTTTACATAAAGAGCAACGTTTTTTACCTACCTGCAAGGCCCTGAGGGGAGCCGACCGGTGTAGAGGGGTTTGACGAGAAGTTATTGCTAGAGTGATCGGGGGAATAAATCTGGAGCGAGAGAAGCAAGGCATGGTCAGCAGTGCCCACCCCTGCGATGGCTCTCCCCCTCCCCAGCAGCATCGCCGAGCCCAGGTGCAGTGAGGACCACACGATGGGACCACAGGACCCTTCCTAGATCCACAGCAGCTCCCAGCCCACCAGTCCCCCCACAGCTCCCCCATTAATGCTGGGGTCTCTCTCTGTCCCCACTGCTGCCACCCCTGCAGCTACAGCCTTTGTTCTTAAGGTCCCACCTTGGAAGGAAGCAAGAGCTCCAAAAAATTGCTGCAGGGTATAGTGCTGGCGAAGCAAAGGTCCCTGCACTGAATGGGACAGAGGCAACTTCAAGTTCTGATAGCCCCGTGGGACCAGTGCCTTCCAGTCTGAACTAGCACATGCAGGGCCGGGACTACTGGGACCTGCAAGTCCTGCTACGAGGGCTGCATCTTGCGAGATGAGTAGCAGGGTCCATGGCATGGGTCTGTGGGGCCACCATAATTTCCCCAGCTGCCCAAAGGTGCTTTTGCACAGCGCCAGGACACAGGGTGGCAGAGCACACAGCAGGGAAAACCCTCCCTCCTCAGAGGCTGCTGTGGTTTTGGGGTGAATTCACCCAAACTTCTCAATATGTCCATCTTCCCTGCTGCCTAGGGGGTCCCTGTTACAGAGGGGAGGTCCAACACTGCAACAGGACAGGGATCAGCGTCAAGGATCGGCAGAAACACTTACTGAAGCTAGTGCCTTCCCGAGCGCATCTCCTGAGCTCCCAGCTGTGGTTCCTCTGTTACCTGCCGAGAGAGGACAAAGACATCACTGCCAGGGTGCCAGAAACCCAGCAGGACAAGGCACTCATAACAAGCCCTTCTCCGGGGTCACCTGCTCTGAGACTGAAATTTCTTGCTCTTACTGCTTTGCTTGAAAATTAAACGGATGCCCAGCTCAGAGCAGCCTAGATGAGGGCACCCACGGGGCTGCAGGAACGTCTTTATAAGACACTGGGTCAAAACTGCCATACCATCAACAGCGATCAGGTATCTCTGCTGCAGCACAGCCCATTTTCACAGGGCATCTTAAGCCCCTACAATGCCCAACTTGCTTCCCCTCCTCTAAACAAGGGGTTTTCTATGAATCAAGGTCAAGATCCTCATTTCCTGGGGAACACGAATCCATTTCAATAACAGGTTTTGTAACAGGTTCAGCAGGGTTAGAGATTAAAGCACTCGGGGGTTTAACATGGTATCCAAATGCAGCACAAGCATTCCTGTTCCGGTTTTAGCCAAACAGCTTCACACATACCCCCGCCTTCCCGCAACGCGGGTGCAAATTGTTCCCGCAACTCATTCAAGCCACAGCACCTCCCGGAGATAATGTCACAGCTCCTGGTCTCCTCCCAGATCCACCCAGCGAGGTGTAAACCCTCAAGCCAGCACCCTGTCTCCTACAGCCTGCCCAGCTGTCCGGCAGCAATAACCTCGCCGTGCCTCTTCCCCACGCAGTCACCCCATGCACGGGCGACACGCAAGGGATAAATAGTGCCTGGTACGTCAGACACAGGCATCACAGGCTCGGGCAGCTGAGGTTTGCATTTTCCAGTTAAGGCTCTGCAAGGCAGCAGAGCGAGGGGGGTCACGCTGGGGACCACCACGCGCCCGGGGGCCGTACGTACCCATCATGCTGTCCGTGCCACTGATCGGGGGCGTATGACTGGAGACACCGTACGGCGTGGAGGCAGAGGAAAAGCCAGACACAGAGGGGAGTCCGCCGTTAACCTCTCCTGAATGAAGCTGGTAGTTCTGGCAGAGAGGGGGGAGAGGGGTGAGAAGTGCCCTCGAAAGGCTGCCAGGCTTCGGCATCTGGCCAGGACCCAGGTCCTCCCTGTCGGCAGCCGCCCTGAGCCGACAGCTCCGGGACGAGGTGACAACACTGCCACTGGCCAGCCAAGCAGAGCCCCCCAGCCCGCCCGCGGGGCAGCGCGGGGACGCGTTACCATGCGTTCGTGCTGATGTAAACTGTTGAAGCCGCTGGACTGTGGGAGCGGGGAGGAGGAGCTGCCCAGCATGGCACCGTAACTCGACTGGCTCATGGCACCCGGTGAACTCCACAGGTCTGGCGAGTTATGGAGCCCGTCTGGAAGGAAAAGCAGAGCTGAGCAGGGCAGAGGCAGCAGCCCGCACAGGGACAAGTCCACCCAGGCTGAGAAGCCACGTCTGTCCCCACCACATCCCGCCTATGCCAAGCATCACCCACCGAGCAGATCGGAGCCATTTTGGGGCTGCTTTGTGTCTCAAACACTCCTGCCCCAAGCTCCCTGCATCTCAAGTGCTGTGCAATTCTTCCTGCTGTTTGCAATGGGCCAGGCAGCCCCTGCTCTGAGCAGCCCGCAGGACACCGGGGCTGGTAACAACTCACCTGCCATATAAAAGGCTCCGGGATACACAGTGCTGGGAGGTTTCGAGGGAGTATATCCAGCTGGATCCCTGCTGTAGTCATCACCTGAGTTGGATGGATACACCTGTGGGGCACGGAAGAGGTTGAAGAGAAGTGCTCGGCCGCTCCACGGCCCCACATCCTCCCCATGGGCCACCCCGCTCCACGCTGCTTCGCTTTCATTCATTATAGCAGATGACAGAGTCCCACAGCAAAGCCGAGGCGGGGGGGGCAAGGACACCAAAGCAGCTCAGCCAAAGTCACGGCAGCAGCACAGGGGACGGGGCCATGGTGCAGACACAGCCCGTCTGCCTTCCCGGAACCGCGCGGATCCCCGCAGCCCCCCTCCGGCAGAAGACGCACCGCAGTGCCAGCAGAAGTTTCAACTCTCTGCTCTAGTTCCTTTTTCTGCGGTTGTAACTTTTTATGGGTAACCACAAAAGCCATCGTTTCTCTGTGCTATAACCCCGCACCCAAGGAAGGTGCCGACGGGGACCAGCTAGGCTTCGGGACCTGCTCACCCCCACACCGGCCCTGCTGCATGCACCGTGACGGCAGCAGCTGCCTCTGCTCAAACCCTTCACCGAAATCAGCCCGTCCTGCTTGAGGGGAAACTGAGGCACGGGGGAAGCTGAGGGCTGAGCAGGTTCCTCAGAGGGGATGTCACATGGGAAGGGATGGCTCTCAGACAGCTTCTGACCGGATTTCTCCAGCTATGTTATTTAATTAATTCAGCTATGTTATTTAACAGCATATCGAGCAAAATAAAAGCTTTTTTTTTTCTTCTAAATTAACCAAACCCATCCTAGAAAGCCCTTACCGAAAACCATCTTCTGCCAGTGCAAAAACACTTTTTTTTTTTTAAACTCAGAAATTCAATACACAAAGAAACTGAAATGCCACTCAAAATTACGTGAGAACTTTTGTTACAGCTTATTTTCATACCCATTGATTCATTCTGAAACCACTAATCGTGTTTTTTTAAGTAGACACGAAAGCAGAGGAGGGTGCAGGGGCCAGCCGGGCATGCTCTGCCAGCTCTGCCTGGAAGACACAGCTCTCTTTGGAAAGGAAACCTGCCCCCAGTTTCTCTTTCCCCACACCCAGCCAGCTTCTTCTGACCACTTGTCCTCACCTAGCAAGAAGGGGCAAAATCGCTCTTTATTTCTGTAACTGCCCCAAACATCAGGATTTTTTCTTTTTTTTGGGGGGGCAGTGGTGATAATAGAAAATAGGGGTCTTTAGCCTATCTGGTTAAAACCAAAGCAAAACAAAAAGCTCTGCAAAGCACCAGCAATCACACTTAAATATGTAACTTCATTTTATAACTTCATTTTCCCCCTGGCAGCCGAGGTTCCTGCTTCTCAGAGCAGCTTCTCTCTAAGCTGGGGGGGTTCAGAGCCCCAGGGGCAGCCCCAGCCCCTCGCCACCCATCAGCTCTAGGGCAGCAGGCAACTGGACCCCGCGGGGCGAGGGGGAGCTGGAAGCCACTGGTGCTACAGACCGAGACTGGGCAACTTGGAAAATAAAGAAGAAATAAAAAGAAAAGAGGGGGAAGGGAAAAACCTGACAGACGATGGCAGCTGCCCTTCACCCCTCGCTTAAGAAAGAAAAATCAGGGCACTCGGCCTTTGCGTGGCATCGCAGGATGGTGCTGGGGTGCTGCGGGCACACGGAGCAGCGCGTGGGCAGCGCGTGCGGCCGGGGAGAGCAGGGGAATGGAGGAGGCTGCAAAGAACAAGAATCCAGTAAATTGACTTTTCCTATAATTTGATTAAATAGCGGGAGCTGGGACAGGGAATCGAATGAAGCACGTCTAATAGCCCCGCGCCATCTGCCAGGGGCTGGCACCTGGCCAGCACGCGAGGCAGCTGTGCGGCAGCGGAGCTGGCGCGGGGGGGCCACGGTGAGCTGCAACATCCATTTAATAAATCCAGAGCGAAAATAAGAAGAATAAAACAGCAGGGATGAGCGGACCAGGATTGCAAAGCAGGGGGGAGTTCCCCTTGCTGCGTCGCCACCCTGCTCCCCCATCCGCAGATACACCCCCACCCCCATCTCCTGTTGGGCCCCCAGGGGCCAGGTTTCACTCCAGGAGTGGCTCTGGCCCCTCCAAATCTTTCATTTCCCCACTCGGTGCGGGGGGAGGCTGTGAAAAGCCAACTGTGCTCTTCCCCACACCGGCCAAGAGCATCCCAGCCCCGCCGCGTGTGGGGGAGCCGGCCGAGCCGGGGGCCGCCGGCCAAGCGCTGCAGGAAACAGTAAATCAGTGCCAGGTCCCCCCCTCCCCACCCCGTGGCCCCAGCCCTTGCGCCGGCAGCTCCGGCCGAGCCGGCGGTGGCCTTGGGGACCTCCAGGTGAGGTCATTTCCTCCGGTTAAAATTGCCAGCGCAGCGAGAGAGCTGCATGAAAAGCCCCAGTGCTGGGATTCGCAGGGCTTTGTGGTGTTGGGTTGTTTTTCCCCTCCCTGCTTTTCTTGCTTAAATGCATGAACTGGGGTGGGACTTCAGGCAGACTAAAGCTAAACAGAGCAGTGACCAGACTGTGAATTCACAGGCTGAAACGGCTCCCAGCCACCACACTCACTGTGGCAACAAAATCCTACAGGAATCAACTTGCACAAAATCCCTCCCCAGCTTCCTCCGGCAAAGCCAGACGACGTGCAGCGGGGGCTCGGGGGCCTCATCCAGCCCCAGGTCCTGTGCCTGGACATGCCAGCCTGCAGGGGAGCATGGCCACGAGCACTAACCCTGCTCTCCAGCTCCGCATTGTGTGTTTCACACTAACTAACCCCAAAGGGCCGTGGGTTACAAGCCCAGTGCCCCTGCCCGTAGCCCCGGCATCGCTTTCACATCCCTCTTCAACCGCCTCCAACGCCGCCAGTGCCTCTTGGTGCCTTTGGCAGAATCACTCCTCTTTCAGCCACCCCCAACTATTCCATCCACTGACCTCTCCGAGTTTCAAAGCAGCGAGGGAATTACAGATTAAAGCATTTTATTTTAATAAGATGCTGATTAACCTATTTATTTTGCACAGGGTCCAGCGATAACATGGGGCAGGCTCCTGCGCAGGCGAGTCAGACAAGAAAGAGCCTTTGATCCGCTGCCTTTGAGGCCGGCAACTCCTTTTGCTCTGCACTTCTGGCACTGCCTCGGTACGGATTTTGCTCCCCAGGTGTGGAAGTCAAAAACCAAACCGAGAAGCCGGAGGTCACAGCAAAGAGAGGGCAGCAAGCACCAGCCCATCCACCAACAACTGGAGCTCTGCGGTCAAGGGGCAGCCGAGGCGACAGCCAGCGCTTTCTGGGCTGGAAAAGCCGCTGTGCAGCATTGGCTCAGGCACAGGGAAGGCGCTGAGCTCTGGCTCTTCCTCTGGGAATCGTGGCCCTTTAGGGCGCTGCCAGCACAGGGGGCAGCGAGCCCCTTCACCTTTTGAAATCGGAGGCCAATAAAGGGCCATTTGTTGGGAGCGATGTTTTCCCCACATGTCGACCAGGATGTAAAAGCCCTGCGTTTCACACACCAACTCGACGCAACGCGACAGATTCTGCTTGGCGCAGGTTTTCCCTGTTAAAACGCAGATTGCTGGAGCAACTGAGCGCTGCTGGCTGGGGCTGGTTTCTGCACAACGAGGGTCCACACGGACCCTCCAGCCCGCAAACCCCATCTGGGCAGCCCTCTGCACCCTCCTCTCCCTCCATCCTCCCAAGAGCAGCATCTCGGGGGGCATTTCCAAAGGCAGAACCACAGCGGAGGTTACAGACCAAGCTTTGTGCGAGCAGCGAGGGAACAGCAGGGAACAGCATGGCACGAGACCTCCCCCACGGGTGGACGCACACGGGTTTTCCCCCAGGACTGGGGGAGCGGGCACCCGCTTCACATCGCATCAGCGGCAACTTTGGCAGCCAGCAGCACGACGTGCTCGGGCAAGGGCACGTCTCCAGCACCGCCCCAGCCTGGGCTCCAGCTCGCCCGCAGGATAGAGCCTGCCCGTCCCCCTGCAAGCACGCAAACGCTCCAGCGAGGAATGCAGCCTCGGCTGCCGCGCAGCCAGACAGCTCCCATATTCCTGCAGGAACCCTCCAGCCCACTCCAATTAGCTTTTCTGGAGATCCCATTACTTCTAGCCACAAAGACATTGTTCAGTTTATTCCCCTGTAACAGCCGCAAGAGCATGGCTAAGATATTCCTACAGGCTGCTCGGCTTTCTTATAAAACAGCCCAGGCAGTGCACACACCTGGAGCAGCCCCAGCTGCCTGCCCGCATTACAACTGGTTTGGTTTCCCTTCTGGAGTGAAATCTGATCGCATAAAATATTACATTTCACTCGGGCACTCACGACATAACATCAAACAGACGAGAGCCAGCAAGGGCAGGAGGTGGTGGGTGCGGGCTCTGGCCAGGGAGGTGCCACCACCAGCCGCTCCACCTCTCCAGTCAGTCCCCCGGCACTGCAGTCCCACAGGGCTTCCCCATTTCTCCTACATAGGAAGCTGGAGTTGGGAAAACCCTTCCCCCATCCTGCTAAAATCCAAGCCCTCAATGTTTGGGGTGGCTGGACCCGTAGGGCCAGCAGCTCTGGTGGCAGAGGGAGCCAGGACACCCAGGGGATGGAGGAATGGGGAGGAGATACTTGTGGGGGAAACGCTCCTGCCACTTACCGAGGAGGGGAGTCCAGGAGGCACCTTCCGAACCTTTTTGGGCTGTCCATCTGGTTTAAAGAAAAGAAGAGAGGATCTAATTTTTGAAGGGGGTCAGCAGGAGGGAAAACAAGCTACAGCTTCGAGTCTCCAAGGATGGAAGACACAGGTACAAACAGGGCTCAGATCCCAAATGCCCCATAGCCAAGGAATCATCAACAGTGAGAATGTCTGAGGATGAAATTCTCCTCCTCATCTCATCTGCACCCTTCAAGGGTGGGTTTCACCCAAAACCGGAGTTCACAGGGCAGCCCTTCCCAAAACACCACGGTAAGAGGCACTCACCGTGTAAAGAAGGGCTGAGCTTGCTCTTTGGAAGAGACTGAGCCCATAAGTAACCCCTCAGTTGTTTGGGGTTTTTTTTTTTTTTTTTTTGGTTTTTTTTTGAAACAATTTAACTTGAAGTGGGTTTGCAGTGAGAGAACAAATGCAGGGATGGGGTTGCATTTTCATTTGCAAAGCGTCACTGCTGCAGGAAGGCGGATGGCGCTTGCCCTGGGCCAGTCCCTCCCCTGCCCTTCTCTCCAGGTCCAGCTCCCACGCAGGAGGACACATGGTCCTGGGGGGGAAGACAGCTCAGAGGGAGGTGGGGGGAGTAAACACCCAGCTGAGTGGCTCAGGGGGGAAGAAGCACCGGTTAAAAATTTGAGGGCTTTTTTTCAGTTCGTAATTAAGGAAAGCCCCAGGTGCGGGGGGTGCAGGCTGCTAACACAGCAAGTCTGCCAAGCCAGGGACTCTGCCAGGTTGCAGCTCAGGAGGAGAAATTCATCACACAGAATGACCTGATGCAAAAGAATCGTTTTCCTGGCTGATAATATAAAGCCGCAATGTTTTAAAGTGCCAGTATCAAAGTGGATGCCTTTTTCTGAAAAGCACTGGAAAAAATACATGTAACATACGTCACTTCTGGTTTCATTTGTTGGGGAAAGCCCAAAATAACAGCAAGAAAGTGACTTTGGAGGGTGCGGAGAGGAACTATGACAAGAAACACAAGTTCTGGAGAACTGGGGCTTTTGTCTTCACTCGGAAGTTAAATTCACATCCAACCTTAGCTTTCATTAAAAGCAAAATGGCTTATTCCCATGTAGATCCAGATACGGGCAACTCCTGCTGTGGAACACCAAAGCCGGCAGGTAGGCAAGGAGAGGTGCTGGAGCAAACGCAGTGTCCCAGGGCACAGCTCCCCCAGCCCCGGCAGAGCACCCCCACCTCACTCCGCTTCTGAGCGACTTGTTCCTGGCAGCCCCGTTCGCTTGCAGCAGGTCAGGGGCTCCCAGGAGGGCCACCGGCCATAAAACCAGCCCCAAAGGTGGCCCAAGGTTTTCCAGGAATGACTACTGATGTGCAGCGTGGCTGAAGGCGTTTTTAGAAGAACCTCAAGCCCTGTGCTGCTTCCACCTAATCTGACATTTTCCAGAAAGAAGGAAATTCTACACGACTCCGAGCCCAAACACCCATTTTAATTTTTTTTTTAATATATATTCTATATATTTATATTTTATTGCCCCCCCCCTCCCCCCCCCCGAAAAAGCAAATGCCAAATTCACACCTACGTGCACATATGGCAACATCAGCGCTTTCATTCCTGAAGGCAGATCCCACACGGGCTCCTGCCCAACCAACAGCCCCTGCGGTTGCTTGACCAAGCGGTGGCACAAACCAGAGCAGTGGCACCCGAAGGTGACACGAAGCGACTTACCTATGCTGCTGTCAGCACCTCTCCTGCGAGGATTGTTGGGGTAAGAAAAGTACTGAGACCCCCCTTTCACCCCAGTGGGGGAAAGCGTGCTCGGACTTGCGATTCCCATTTCACTGGGCAGGAAACCAGTCTGCAAACAAGGAGACAGAAAAGCCCTTCCATATAATTACGCTGGAAAACCACCATGGTGACTGGGAGAGAACAGAGCTGCCTTGAGCCACCTTCATACAAATTCAGCTGAGGGGAAAATAGAAAAGACAAGCCAAGGGGCCAGAAGGAAAAACAAATATATAAATATGGGGGTAGCAGTGGGGGAATATATATGCAGCAAAAAAAAGGGTCTTTCAAGCTGTGTTTTCTTGCTGGACCCCAGCAAGGAACCTCCCTACAAACCAAGGATGCAAACTGGCAGGTGTCATTGCGGGGAGCATCGTGGTCCCACACTCACCTCGCTGACACGGGGGCAGGATGAGACCCTGCCGACCGTTCTATCGGCCCAGTCTGCTAAAACCAAAGAGGAGGCAACTGTCGGGCTGAGGGGCTCGTTACACAGCGCTCCCTGCTCTGCCTCGTGGACTTACTCAGGACAAAACTCCTACAAAGAGTTTACAAGGGATTACAGTTTCTGATGCAACCAGTGCTTTGGTGCCTGCGGGCACAGCACGTCCACCCATCTTCAAAAGGTTCATCTGACCAAACAGCCCCAATCCCGCCCCTCGCCTCCGCGACACTGCTGGGGACCCCCAGACAGCCCCAATCTCGCCCCTCGCTTCCGCGACGCTGCTGGGGACCCCCAGACAGCCCCAATCCTGCCCCTCGCGACACTGCTGGGGACCCCGCCGGGGCAGAGGACAAACACAGCGCTCGCCCACCAGCAAACGCAGGAGCCCCTGAGGCTGTCACATCCCTCCACCACCTAAACACAAGAGACAGGAGGTCACGCAGCCAGCAGCCCACCTGACCATGCTTCTCCCAGTGCCCCCCCGTGCTTCTCCCAGTGCCCTCCCAGCCGCAAAGCCCAGCCCAGAGAGCCGGCACGGATGGTTCCTCTCCCATCCCAGTGCTGTGCAGCCAGACCCACTGCGGGTCCAGAGCTGCAATGCCTCTGGGGGGGTGGTTTTCTCTTGCATTTTATCAGGGAAAAGTCGAATCCCTCTTTCTAAAAAGAGGAAATTCCTCCCTCGTGTTTATCCCAGCTGACCTTGGGCACGCTGGGAAGCAGCAGGAGCCGGAGCCCAGGGTGCTCGCTGGCTCCTGGGATGGAGCAAGTATGCCTTGACCTCCAGGAGCACACCCGTCAGCATCGCCCCTTTCACCTCAGAAGCAAGTTAAATGTATTTGCACGGAATTTAAGAGGGCTGGCAAACGGCCTTTAAGTAACAAAAGCTTCACTTTGACCCATCTTCCGAGGGCAACACATTGAAATAAAGGAGGATTTCAGGCTTTTGAGAAACTGGAAATTAAAACCCACTGCTTTAAAACTGTCTCCTCCAGAAAGGGGTTGGGGAGGGAAAGAGGAGCTCATGTATTCACAGCTGGTGAAATTCCTGCAATCTGTTCCACCGGTCATATTACCTTTGCACTGAAACCGCTACGCGCCACGGAGCTGTGTGGCCAAGAAAAGCAAGCGGCACAGCACCCTGGAGGAGATCCCGGAGGGCTGGGTTGCTGCTGCCCGGTTCCTCCAGCAGGTATCTCTGGAGCAGCACTGAGATTATAAAGCAATTTCCCAACGAAAGGGATTTTCTTCCTGTTCCCTCTCCCTGGGGATGCCTCTGGAGATGGTGAAGGGTTAAACAAGGGGGGAGCTGCAGCTCTGCCCCCGAGGAAGGCATTTTGGGGAGGAACTGCTCCCCATCCAGGGCATCTGCCACTGGACAATTTTCCAGCTCTTTTTCAGAAAGGAAAAAAAAAAAAAACCCCAACAGGTCAATGCCCCACCCCCCGGGAAAAAAAAAACCTGGAGCCAGAAGCAACAACTGTTCTGGGGGCCACAGTGAAGTGTGCAGACAGCCCCACTCGCCTCCCACCACCCCACACAAGAGGGGTTTTGTCTCCCCCTCCACATCAAACGGTCTCAGTCTCCCGCTCTGCCACCTGATCCGGACCCCCGTGCCCACGCCAGGGCCTCTCCCAGCCCCCAGCACCACTTGCCCACCCCATTTCTGTTACTTTATATCTCCCCCTCCTCCATGAAACCCCAGCAAAACCATAACATTAAAAAGCAAGGCTTGGCATCTGTCCCATTTTTGTTTTAGCAGCTTCAGTGGTAAATTAAATCCACTCTGGCACAGACAGCCAGCACAGCTGTTTCAGCAAAGGAAACATCCTCAGTTCAGAGAAGAGGAAATTATGACAAATTTGTGTAAAATTAAAACTTGTAATATGTGTGTGTGTACATGTATAAAATAAAAAGCTGTCCAGCCAAAAGCTGCTCCCTTGAATAAAATGGTGGGACTGTTTCCCCGGGGCCACGCTCGGGCACTGACGGGGCAGTTGCAGCAACACATCAAAGCGGAGGTGCTCGCTCCTTCCCAAAAAACTATTTCTGGATGCTGGTGGCAGCAGGCTAGATTATCTCAGGGCTGGTCAACTGCGTTCCCGGGCTCTGATTGATGCCTGTGGTATTCCCCACAGGAAGCAAGTTTTTCCCCACGGCACAGCCCTGGTCCTCCTGCCAGGGTTCACATGGGGTGACCCAACAGGGCAGGGATGTTGCTGCAAGAGGCGGATCTCTCCCATGCCGTGTCTCCCCCCATATTGTGGATATGCGGGTCCTGCAGCAACAGAACCACTATAAAACCAAAACGCCACCCAATATCGACCAAACCGATGCTACAACGGCACAGAAACCATCTCGCAGATTCTTCCTTCCCTCATCCGGCGAGTGGGGGGACATGGGGACGCTGGTCAGGGAGGGGGAGCATGCAGCACCAGGCGTGGGGCTTGGAGGCAAAGCGAGAGCCTCAAGGCAAGTAGCCAGAGGGAGAAAGTGCCTCCTGGAGCGCTCCTCTGCCTGCAGCCACCCTGTCACAAGGAAAGGTGTTGCTTGGATCCGACTCATTGACACCCCCTCCGAGGGCAGCGTGGCTAGGTCATATCTGATTAAATACAAATCAGCTAGAAGCAGGATTAGCAATAACAGAAGAAGTGAGCCTGAAGAGGTTTTTAAAAGAACTGAGAAGCTGCTACAACCCCATTTTCTAAATTCTGACAACTCCTCTGAGCCAGCAACACATGCCTGCATAAACCACTGACACTCAACAGACGTTTCTGAGCAGAGCAGAGGCTTTCCAGGACCTCGTGCAGAGGGGCAAGATGCATATCGCCAGGTTGCTTTTCATTCCCAGGCTCCTAGCAGCTTAGCCAGTAAACGAAGCAAAAAATCTCAATGCCTTTTATCGTTACCTGGTTTAGTCCTGGCATTCCTGCGTCTCTTCCAAACGTGGAGTACGAGGCTCTTTCACTGCTCTTCCCTACAGTGCAAAAAAGAAAAGACAAGGTTTTGTGTAAGAGGGAAGGGGAGGTTGTGTGTGTCCCTCGGGGTGCGGGCTGTCCCGCCGAGGTGCGAAGCCTGCTCTCATAATGCAGCTTCCTCCACCCGTCTGCAGAGGTGACTGCCTCCCGTAATAGCTCATGGCTAAAACAGGAGGCTCTTTTTAAGTTCACAGACAGCAGGGATCGGCTGGTCCGTAAACAGCAAAACCCCAAAACTGCAGCAATGCAGGGAAGTGCTTGTGGCCATGGAAACTGGCCGTGTCAGACCAGAGGAAAAAAAATAAAAAATCTCCCTCCAGACATATTAAAAAAAGCCAGGCAAATTTGGCAGAGGCAATGACAGAGCAAAGCCAGGCATGAGTGACCAGACTCTGTGGGCGCTTTCCATACAATAGGAAATACAATTCCAGCACGTGCTGAGCAGCAGCGTGTGGAGCTGAGCTCCTGCTCCATACGGCGCAGGGATTACCTTCTTCCCCTTTCCTGGTGGAGATTCAACTTTCCAAACCCCCATCCAGATCTAAAGAGCAGGCATTGGATAGAAAACCCTTTCCTTCCTTTCCAAGCCCCCTCCTTTAGATCCCACCCGGCAGGTTCCTCCTGGACCGTAGGGCTCCTTGCAGCCGAGCATCCCCGTTGCCCGGGATGCCGCCCCATACAGCCAAGCCCACGTGCCCCAGCGCTACCACATGAACTTTAGCACCCAGCGACGGCTTTTATCAAACATGCTCAACCTCACCCTGCCCACATGCTGCTGAAAATAGTGTTTTCACGGGGGGAGGGAGGAAAAAAACCACCCAACACACATGGTGAAATGTTTCCATTCTGAAATGCCCTTGCAGTCTCTTCCTTTGCGGTCACAGCCCCGGAATACACGGTGGTCCCCCAGCAAGCAGCACCCATGGGTGCCTGGGCAGTGCTGCAGCCCTGGGGAAGAACCCCAGGCCAGGGAGAAAGGGAATGGTTCTACACTGTCTGTCCAGGGCAGCCAGAAGCACAACAGTCTGCTTTGGTGTTTCCCTCCCATCCAAAGGAAAACTAGGCATTTTTCTAGTGGGGAACAGACATGTTTTCATTGAAGAAAAAAGAAAAAAAGAAGAAAAACTGGACAGAAAATGTATGAGGCATCTTCCCCTGGTGTTAGGTATGGCCTATTAATGGCACCACCAGGGAAACCAGGAATAAAGAGGGAAACAGGAGATGATGATCCAAAAGGCTTTGAACCCATGGCAGGATGGCACCGCTCCGGTGCTGGGCTCTGCCAGCACCCCCCTGCGCAGGCAAAGGCCCTTCCCTGAAAAGGGGTGATCGCATCCTGCCTCCACTCCGGCTTAGTAAGCAAAATTGGGAGGGGGAGGATTTTGCCAATCTGCTTAACCCAAAGCCATCACTGAAGCCTGCTGAGATGCAGGTTAATGCACTGGGGCGACATTTGGGCTGGCAGGCAGCTCCACACACGGCTAGGAGGTTTTGGGGTGCAGATGAAGGCAGGGGGGGAACGCAATTCCCCAAACCAGCTCCCCTGAAGGGCTGGGCAGAGACGGGAAGAGAGGGAAGGCTGCTTGGCTTTGCAGCCTTAGCACAGGGGCTTTGAACACAACCCAGGTATCGCAGTGGGTTCCCCCACTACAACCCCCAAACCTGAGACACTCCCCTTCCCAATGATGCCGGGGGTCCCAACACGGCACGCCAGCACCCTGGCACCCCTCACCTCCAGCGACAGCCGTATGCACCGGTAACCATCCGCTGCCGTTTCGCTTCAGAGGCTTAAACGTTAAGTAAACAAAGGTCAAAATGTCAGAGGATGGATCTCCTAAATGACCTAATTTTTAAAAGAGCTTAGCAGCTCTATTTGCCGCAGTGCCGGCAACGTTACACAAATAACTCAACAGGTTGTGGCATCAGGCAGATCACAATTACTCCTAAACCAGAGGAAAGCCAGGGTAATGTCACGCTAGTTTATCTGGTCAGCAACTGCCAGGCCTCCCATCTGATCATAAACCGCCGCTTCCACGCGTGGCTTGAGCGGTGAAGCACCGAGCCAAGTGCCTCTGCCCTCACCAGATCAATCAGACACTGAACCAACAGGGCTCCTGGCTTGTGCGCGGCAAGAAGGACCGGCAACCCAGTGCCAGCTCTGTGCCACACTGCTCCTCATCCCGCTGCCCTCGACTGATGGTCTTTTGTGGGACAGCGAGCATGGCCTGGCACCTGCAGGCTGCTGCACACTCGGGCATCTCACGGGATGGGGGAGGTTGGGAAAGGGGGGGCAACCCCCAGCCCCTGCGCCCTCCTTTGTCATCACGCAGGCAGGGGAAAAAGCAGCAAAACCCTCAGCAGTAGAAAATTTTATTTTGTTGTCTAAGAAAACAAGGCAGAAGGAAGAACAGAGTTTTCTGGATCACAATGTATCTAGCCTACTGAAATATAAAAAAAAAAGTTCACGAGTTGGGCAAGAAAATCGGAACGTGCCAGCAGAAGGTGCTGCTTTCGGCTGCCAGGAGATGCCCCCTGGGCACAGGCAGCAAACCCAGCTGCACTGGGACTCACCCGAGCCACCCCTTCACAAGCACAACCCAGGGGCACCGACCAGGAAAGGTGGCGAGACCCCAGAGCCACAGCAAGGACCAGGGCACAGGCAGGGCTCAGCAGAAAATGCCAGGAATCTCCCCGAATGCCATCTTGCTCCTGAGCCAGTTACTGAAATCCTGCAGAGAGGTGCTAAGGGATCTTGGAGGAGGGGGGGGAAATAAAAAGTCAGGAGATACTGGGAATAAAATCCCTTGAACAGGACAGGGGTTTCCCTTGGAAATCCTATCTTTGGATTTACCTCTGCCGATTTTAGCGTGCAAAGGTGAAGCGCAGCGGATGGCACCTTGAGCAAGGTGCACCCAGAGACTGGCTGGGAGCATTTGGCATATCCAGCTCTTTACAGCGTTGCTTCGCTGCGAGTTCTGGCACCCCCTGCCTTTCCCACCCCTGCCGGCTCCTACCCCTGCCTTCAACCCTGCTTAACAAGCCATTTCCCAACCTCCCTCCTCTCCCAGCATGTTCTCTCTTGCAGGATCTGGCTGTGCCGGGCTCAGACGAAGCCTCTCCCATGTCTGCCTTCACCCTGGGCTTCTGCAGAGAAACCCACACACGCCGGCTGTGCTCTCTCCTCCCAAGAGCAGATTTGCTCCCGGGCTCAGAGACAAGATAGCAGAATAAAAACTCCGCTTTCCCGAGCTCGCTGCCAGCTCTGGCAGTGGCCGGGTTTGGCCTTGGCGCCCAGGACCGTGGCAGCATCTCACCTCCACGGGAGCAAACCGTGCTTTGAAATAAACTTGTGGTTTTACCATTTCTCTCCCCAAGGTGCATACAAATCAGCCAAGAAGAGGTGATTCAATGCTGCCTACAGGTTTTGCCGGTGCCTGCCGGGAGGAAGGCAGGTGCCTGGCCGAGGTGCAGTGCCCCACGCTGCTGCCAGCCTGCGGGGAGTTCACACCGGTGCCCCTGCATCACCCCGTCCCTGCTCCAAAACGGAGCCCCAGTGCAGCCCCCCCGGCACCCACCGCCCCAGCCACCCACCACGCACCTCCTCCCCCCAGCTCTGCCCCCCAGCTCTGCCGGTAATTCCATTAGAGTTACGGCCTGGGGAAAAAGGGGAGTAAAAACACAGCCGGGGATTAAAAGGGAGGAGAAGAAAAAAAAAAAAATGTTAAAAAAACAGGAGCAGCAAACCCTGTTGGTGGGCAGATTAAAACCATTGTCCAGGAGGAACCCAATCCCTAACAGCTCACAATACACACAAGATTAGAAACACTCCTCTGAAAAGAAGCTAATTACTAGAAATAATTACTAGAAAGAAATCTGTTATGGCTTATCAGTTTCCCCTGCTGTTTGAGCAATCCCCCTCCCCCTCCTTCCACTGGAGATGAATGGTAAAATAGTGGCAGATTTTGAAGACTAGTGATTTAAAAGAGAAAAGCCCTCCTCACCCTCTGGGACAAGCCAGTTTGTCACCGTGCAGTGTCCTGGCAGCACCCCAGGTGGCCAGGGATGGTCCCCATCACCTTTCTCCACGTGTCCTCTGGGGAACAGCACCAAGGGATCAGCGCGGAGCGATGGAGCTCGCAGGCATTGCTACTGCACCCTGCTCATCAGGTTCAGTGACCCCTGCCCAGCAGCCTGGGGTGATTTTTATTCAAAGCACTGAAGGTATTTCCATTCAGGGACTTACTTGCTTTTTCTTTTTTTTTTTTTTTAAATTTAGGTTATCCTGTCCAGTGCAACACAGGCCAGACCTCTTCGCCCAGTTAGCCTTGCAGACAGCTCTGGTTTTCCCCATCACCTCGTGGAGCTGAAGTTGTGGCAGGGAAGGAACCTGAGCTTTGGAAAGCTGACAAAACATTGCCCTTGCACCATCCCCTTCATCAAGGGCATGAGCAGCCTCACCTGCAGCTCCTGGGGAGCCCAGAGGACAAGGGAAGGCCAGCTCTGGCAGCAGCACCCACAGGTCCCAGCAGCCCCTCTCCTGCTCTGCATCCAAAGTGTCTCCCAAAGCCAAGCTCCCATCGTGCCGGATGCCGTATGTTCATCTAAAAGAACATCCATAAGCCCCAAATACCACATCCCTCTGTCCCACCTGACTAGAAGCCAGGACTTTTCAAAGCACGGTGTCTGAATTCAAACCGGTTTTGGACTAGGTGTGCACCAAGCAATCCGCAGGGCCATCATCCCAGTGGGGATGGGTTGGACTGTGGGCTGGACTGGGGCTGCCTCCAGGTGAGCAGGCAGCAGCCATCCCTCCAGCGATGGTGTCTCCTGCTGCCAGGACTGCTGCTGCTCGCGGGAAACAACAGGCACGCTGTCCCTCTGGGATTAAATCTGCCCGGCACTTTGCACAGAGCTTTGTGCTCACCCAGTTCCACCCTGGGAGCGGAGCAGCCCCCTCCACACTGCACTTGGGAGGGGGACCCTGGGCAGGGGACAAGGGCACGGGCTGGAGCGATGGCACAGAGCCTTGCAGGGCTTTCAGGGATGTGCTGGCAGTGCCCTCCTCCCATCAAACACAGACCTGCTTTCCTTCTCTTCTGGGCTACACAACTCCCTCTAGCCCAGCCCTTCTCATGCAGTTTGTTTGCTGCCCTGGCACTACTCCCAATTTTCCACCCCTCTAGCTAAAATACACCTGACACCAAGGCTCTGCACAGCTTCCACGCACCATCATCATCACCGCTCGCAAGCCAGACCCACCTGCAGCCAGAGCTCCCCTGGCCGGCACTGCAAAGCCAGCTCCCAGGGACGCGCCGGGAAGAGATTGGGATGAACAAGCTCGCACATTCTGCTGCTCCTTTATCCAAACAGCCACTACACTCTGCAGTTCCTCAATCTCTCTCCTCACCCCCCCTGCTTGTGTCAGATCAGTTTGTGAGTGCCGAGATGCCTCATGTGGGAAGGGGAGCGCTCAGCTGCACCCCTGCTCCTCTCCCCATACACCACAGCCCCGAAACACTGCCAGTCTTCAGGGGCAGGTGAAGTCTCCGTCCTCAAAAGGATGCCACCAGTTTCAAAGCCCAGGCTGTCAGGAGCTCCCCAGGCCACCGAAGGCTGGTGCCAGTGGAGCCTCCTTTCCATTTGTATGCATGTAGAAAATAAGAGCCCAAAAAATCAGTTTACCTCCATTTCTTCAACAAGCGCTGCCTGGGGAGCAGTGTCCCTTCGCTGCGGGAAGGCTGCTCAGTGCCCCAGCGCACACCGTTAAGAGGGGACACTGCCCTGACTCAAGAAACACAAAAGCTGGAGGACACAGGTTCCTGGAGGAGGCCAGCCCCACCCCAACGGAGTGGTAGCTGGCACAGACCAGTGCTCAGAGCCCACGCCAAGGGGGAAGCCAAGGTGCACCTTTTCCTGGTGGGGCCCTTTCAGCTCAGCCTCCCATTCTAGCTGGCCAAATCCAGCATTTCCAGCACAGATCACGTTCCTCCTGAAATGTTTCTTACAGCAGTTTCTGATCCTCCTTGAAGAAATAAAAGGTTGAGTAGGAAGGAGACATAAATTCTGATTTTGGAGAAGGACTTAGACGATCGTCTCACACACACCTTTTGTCCACCTGGTACCACTGGACATGTCCATACTAATCTGCTCCTTCCATCACCTCACATTTTAAACCCCACAGGTTCCACTCAATTGCTTCATTAACACGAGCCTGCCCAGCCCACTGCCCCCAGGGGGGACCTTGCTGGACACCAGGGACTGGCAGCTGAAGTGACATATCTCTAAAACTCACCCTTCCCTCCCACTTTGCCACTGCTTTTAGGCTATTGTATGCAAAAGCCATTATTTATCTTCTTTCTGCTCTCCTTTCTCTCCTTTTCCACTCATTTTGCCACTAGAAAAGTTTCCAGAAGCAGCTTGGGAACGAGGAAGAGAAAATCCCACCCATGGTCTTCCTCCAGTCCATCCTTCTCAGCACATAAGCACAGAGGCAAAGTAAAGCTTATTTATGTATTTTGGAACCTGCTCCAGGAATTGATGTTTTCTACTTTAACCACATTCAATTTTAGGAACAAAAGCATCTCTGAAACGTGAGGAGCCCCCTGCCCCTCCTGGCTGCTCCCTCCTGGCCTCCCCAGCCCCTGTTTCAAGCAGCAGAGCTATAGTGCTGCACCCAACCAGCCAGGCTGGTGGCCAAAACCTTGCACCAGCACAGGGGGATGCAGTCCCAGCAGGGACTGGAGCCTCGGACACAGTGCACGACTCCGTCCTGCCGGCCACTGAGCTGCAGCTTGTACTTTAGGCCCAGACAGCTGGTGGAAATGACCCGCCGGGGCGGCAGAGCTGCAACTCCACGTGCTGGGGACTGGTTGGGCTCGCAGCCTTGCCGGGGAGTGCCGCCGCGCTTGCCAAAGACTGGGAGCCCTGTCTTTGAGAGGAAGCCAAACGCGTCTTCCCTGCACACATCAAAGGGGAAACCTCCGTGTTCCTCCCCGGGCAGCTCCTTCTCAGCTGGAAACTCTCAAGGCTGCCTTGGCCCCAGGTGTGGGATGGGTTGGGATGGGTCCCCCCCACGCACACCCCCAAGAAACCCTGCTGAACTGCATCAAGGGTAGCCTGTCTTATTAAGATACGTCTCCTCTGCTTTGGTTACATCGTCCTGGGGCAGAAAATGAGAAGGAATAACCGTCCTTGCAGAGGGACGGGACGAGCCACTTGGAAACGCTCTTCCACGCCTGTGCAGGACCCCCAAGGGGCAATTACACGTTGTTGTCTCTCAACAGCAAGAGGAACGACGGTGGCGAGCAGAGCTAAGAGTGAGCCCTTCACCCCAGACACCCAGCCAGGTGGGGCAAACGTGTGGCCACTCGCTTCCCAGCATGACCCCGCTCCTCTCTTCCCCTTTCTGACCAGCTCCGCAGGAAGAACCTCCTGGTGGGGATTTTCTGTTTTGAACACAACTCCCTCTTCCATCCCCACCCTTCAAACCACCACCACACGCCGCGAAGCTACAGGACCCTGCCCCAGCACTGCTCCTGCCACGCTTGCTGCAGGATTTTAACCACCACTGCGTGGGCAAAGGTGGGGAGGACTAACCCCAGCTCCTAACATCATTAGAGCTCTCTAAGCCCTTCAGGATGGCTATTTTTTGCTCTTAATCTCTCCTCCCACCCCCGAGCTGGGAGAGGTAACTGGGTAAATTGTGGCAGGTATCTGGTCACGCACGATCACCACCTCTGGCACTCGCCAGTCCCCACCAGCTCCTTGTGCTGCTCCGTTGCAGCAAGGGATGGAGGAGCCAGATGGAGCCTTTGCAGGACACGAGCAGAGGCCCTCCAAATCCCACTGCAACGAGGGGGAGCAACTCCAGCTCTCAGGGGGAGCAACACCAGCTCTCTTTGGAGACTGCACTGCCCTGGGGCTGCCAGGCTGGAAAGCAAAGCAGCCACCAGCCTCTTGGAAGACCTTACGATGAACGTGTCTTTTCTCCCCCTCTCTCCTGGCGCTTTTTCCACCCTTGATTACCAGCTCCCAGGAGCAAACTCAGCCCACCCCGTGCCAGCACGGCAGGCGTCAATCTCTGCTATTGCCTTTGGGTGCTACTGTAAAGCAGGGAAAAATAATCACACACATAAAATACAGCAGCTGTCACACACATCAAGCGCTGAGGAGACCCTCTGGACAGCAGCTCCTTCAACCACAGCTTTGGTAACACCTGGAGCAGGTCCAACATGGGGAACAGCAACACCGGCCGGTGCAAATGCTCCCACCACAGCGTGCCATTCTGTGGGAGGTTTCCCCTGCTCTGCCCAGGCACCCACCAGGCAGCTGAAAGGCTCTTACCCACTAGTCCAGCTCCCAGGAATGGCGATGAAGATATGCTGTTGTGAGACGGCAGGTCCCTGTGCTCGCTGTAGTGGGGGCCTTCCCCATAGCTCTGCTGAAGCAACAAGGGAGAGTTACCACGGGGCATCTGGGGATGCTGAACCCCATGCCAGAACGCAAGCGGAGCTCAGTCTCTCTGATAGCAGGAAGTGTCAAAGTCAAAGGTTCCTCATAAAAAGGGCATAGAAATGATTTTATTCTCACAGCGAGGGTGAGCAAGGCAGTGCAGCCATGAGGCCATGGCATTGGGAGGGGGTATAGCACCAAAGCAGGGACGTTTGCCCTGTGCTGGGGCAGCTTCTGCCTTTGCCCGGCAGGTGAGAGCCAGGCAGCCCCTCCCCAAGCCGGGGAGGGGGGCAAGGGTGTGAGGTGAAGGTCTATAAAAATGAGAAATGACACCGCAGCACCTGCTCTGCCACTGACCTAAGGGAAGGGAAAGGTACCATTGCAAAAACGAATCACACAAACCCAATAAAACATGAGCATCTGTCAAAATAACACCGTTTCAATTAAGTTAATGTCTCTTCCCTCCTCAGGCCCCAGTTACGCACTGTTGCAGCCTCGACTCCTTCCCTGAGAAACCCTTCCCAGGATCTCCATCCCCACCTCGGGCTCCTCAGCTGGCTGGGGTGGTAGATCCCCTCCCGGCAGCGCACCAGTGCACAGTGGGCGCCCAGCAAGCGTTGCTGAAGGCACAGCTCATCAGGTGAGACCCCTCAACCTGCTCGGCCACAGCCCCACGTGGGGACCTCTCCCAGCCCGTGGCCAGGAGCCCCCCCACTCCCCACGCAACAGCCGAGGGCCGGGAGGGGAGCCCACATGGGGGGGTGGGCCTAGGGGAGCTTTTTGGAGGAAAAGCCTTCTCCAGGGGGACCTCAAGGCAGCAAAGCCTGAGGAGATAGGGACTGGGGGTGTGTGTCGATCCCTCTCCCTGCTGTCGTCCCCACAGGGTTACAGAACCGACATCTGAAACAGGGCAAGAAAAGCTGTTTCAGGTTTAGACCCAACCTGGGCACAAACGCACACGCCGAGAAGCCACGGTTAAAGCCCCCGTTTATTTTGGTTGGAGTTCAGTGTTTGTGCTTTATCCTTACCCTTCCTTGGTCAAATGTGGAGCTGTTTTGATCTCCCGTTCCCCAGGAACCTGATCCCGGTCTTTCATCCAAACCTACCGAAAAACAGGAAGAACAAAGGTTACTCTTGCTTTATCAGCAAAGCCTCAAAGGTGTTCTCGCAATATTAACTCTTCCTTCTACAAACAAAACAGTATTTTCATTAATAAACCACTTCCACTTGGCGTGACTGATCCTCCCCTCTCCCTCCTCACCTTCCCACTCCAGCTGGGAGTTTATTCCACAAACTTCAAAGCAAATCCCACCACAGCCTGGAAATGCTTCAAAACACGGGACAGTGGGAAGAGGAGAAACAAGTATTTTAACTCGCTTTATTCCAAACAGCACCCATGCACCTCTTCTCCCCGGAGACCGACATTGAAGAGGACTATGAATTCCAAACTCATCGCACCCATCCCAGTGCTCCAGCAGGACCTGATTTTTGCCCATGGTGCTGCTAGGTCATGGACCAAACTCTGGCCTTCATTGCAACCAAGCAGATTAAAAGAACTGAAAGCCTGAGATGAGAATTGCTGGGGTTACAATGTTACCTGTACTGGTTCAAGGGCATTTCTTATTTAAGCCCCCCACAGTCCCACGGAGGAAGCTGGGGTCCCACAGGGGGCTGATCAGAGCACACTCCTGTCCATCTCATTTTTAGTCCTCCCAAGCCTATCCCTGGCAAAGTGTATCCGACCCCAAATGGCAAGGGACCAAACAGGAGTGTTTTGCAATGTGCCTGCACACAGACTGCGGTAGGAAATCATCTCCTTTCATGGTCTGCCAGCTCCACACAGGCTGTGCCCCATGGGCTACCAGCACAAGAAGCACCCACGGAAGATGGTGAACATCCACCTGGACACTAAAAGCCTGGGGAGTCGCATCCGCAAGGCTCTTGCCGTTCAAGCTGGTACCATGACTGCACAGATGAAACCTTTCCTGGAAGACGAGCCTTGACTCGACTCAGCATCAGGATTTCCAGCTGTGCTGGTCCATCTTCTCCACTCCAGCAAGTGACCGGGGTTCAGGGGGCAGCAGTCAGCATTTCCCCGTTCAGAGGCTCACGGGGTAAGTAAAGCTGGCAATCTGAGAGGAGGCCAGACAGGGCAGGTCCATCGCTCTGCCCCACGGCCAGCCCCTGGAGATGCTACGAAGACACTGCGAGCTCAGCCAGGGCGGACATGGAGAAATCCCAGATCAGCAGGGGGCTGAGCAGCGCGGGTGGCATTGGCCAGAGCCACCTCTCTGCCTCGTCCCATGGAACCCCCAGCCCCGCTCAGGGGGTCTATGGCCACACTTGCCACAGGGCAGCACGAGAAACCTCTTGCAGCAACTGCTGGCAGCACCCAGCATCACCCTGTGTCACCCCCAGCCCCAGGGGCTCTCTGCGGACCCCTCTGCAGTGGCTCTTCCAATGGCAGCCACGGTGCCAGCAGGGCCTTTCAGGAGATTTTCTTTGAGGAGCAGAGACCTGCTCGCAGCAGTGGTGCCAGCGGTGGCGTGGGACAGCGGCAGGGACAGGGGTGCATGCAGGAGCAAGGACACGGAGGGGCCGAGGCTGCAGAGCACACTCCAATTTCATTTTAGCAAAGCTGATTATTATGGCAAACACGCCGTGTATTTGTCTCCTCCGCTCCCCTTACTGTTCATTTAACCAGAAACTTCTTTCAAATTACATCCTTCTATTTCTGTGCCTTTGTGTTAATCATTTCCCCAGAGAATTGGTGTTTAATTGCTGTCTAATTTGCATAATTATGCATATTAATCTATACACCTAATGAATATTCATAATTCTCATTTAGATTTTGTTTTCTAATCAAAAATTTCCAATGTGATTACTGTGCAGAGCAGGGATAAGCCTCTAATAATACCTTGGATACTAGGGAGAATTACTGCCAATTCTCCCACCTCCTACTTCCTAGAATAAACTTTTGCTTTGCTAATGTGTTTTTCTAAAGCAATTCATCTGCATACCCTGCAAACACCAACGGAGATCAGGAGGCAGAAATGCTCCTTCTATTCATTTTGCTTTCACGGGTATTTTTAAAGCTCCCCAACGGTTCAGGGTGAAGACATGAGCAGGAACTGCAGCCTCAGACATCCTTGGCAAACCTGTCCTTCCAGCGCAGAGGGGCAAGGACTTCGGCCAGCGTCCCCACGAGGTGCTTCAGGAGCCCTGGAGCCAGAGGGGACAGCTGAGGCACAGGGGGGTCCTGATCTCCGTGCCCAGCCCTGTACCATGTAGGACAGGCATTCGCAGGCCCTGTGTCACCCTGCCCTCCTGCAGAGCCACCCGGTCCTGCCTCTAAGCCACCCACAGCAGAGGAGCATCCCCAGGCCAGGATGCACTGGGTGAGGATGCTCAGTGGGACAAGCTGCAGGGGGGCTCTGGAAGGAGTTCAGGTGCCCAGAAGCCCAGAATTAATTTTTAGCCAAAATTCCTGAAAGAAAAAAAACATATCACTGCCAGGTCTCCCCAAGGAAGGAGGGGAGAGGAGATGGCAGGTGTTACGGGTGACAACAGCTGGGGCCAATAGTCCCCTAGAAACGGGGAAACCCTCTGTACAAACCCTCTGTACAAGCCCTGCTGCGGTGTCACCAGCACACCCCAAAGAGGGGTCAGAACCGTCCCAGGTGCTCCAACAGCACCCAGGCACCATGGCAGGCTGGGAGGACGAACCGCTCTCCCCGAATGTGTGCGAGTCCCGGGCACCACTCCTTCCCTCCCCCTGCTCTTGGGGAGGTGCAGAGCTGGGGACAAGCAGCCCCCTGCCACCCTCCCCACAACAACCAGGGAAACCCTGATCTTCTCCCATCAGCTCCACAGCGGCCAAATCCTGCAACAGCAAACCCAAAAGGTTTTTTTTTGTCCCCCCAGGCGCCCGTGTTCATGTGGTCGCACAGCTGCCAAGGTGAAGCAAGGTTATCGCTCTCCCACCCGAGCAGCACGGAAAGCAGCCCACGGCTCTGGAAGCAGCCCCCTCAAGGCTCGGCCACCCCCGAACATGCCCGTGCCAGCACAGCACCGCACGGCCAGCCTGCTGGCCAATACCTGCTGGCAAACAAGGTCTCACGCCTTCCCTGAGTTGCAGTCACTAGCATGAAAGGTGCTGGCGAAAATGTCCCATTCTCAGCCTGCAGGTGTTTTAAGAATTCAGGGATTTCTGGGATGAAGCCAGGAAAAAACAGACTGCCCGCTTTCAACTCCTGGCATCTGTCCCACATCCAGCGCCAACCTGCTCTTCCCTCCCTTCGTAGCCAAGTCAGGGTCTAAAAATTTGGCAGCAAATGCCCTCTGCCAACCCTGCAAAACCCCAAAGCCTGGCCAAAGGGAGGTGCTTCTGGAAAAGCCCCCACCAGCAGGGTTTTGCTCCACTCACACCATAAAATCCACCAAGACGGTGCCACCAACCAAGGTTGTCATGCATTCCCCAGCCTGCAGCACTCACCGGCCATGCCCTTGAGCCCCATCTTCCCGCGGGCACTGCCTGGCACCCAGCAGCCAAGCTCAACCCAAAGGGAGGAAGAGGAAGAAGCAGAAGACAGGGGAGCCTGGGGTGAGAAGGGTCAGCCCCATGCCGGCAGCCCCAGGGCTCTCCCCGAGCGCTCGCCCAAGGACACCCAAGCGTCCCACCCAGACCCTTCTGTCCCAGCAGCTCGGGAAGCGAGGCCAGGCACCCAGGGCACGGTCAGGAGCACCTTGGGGCACCTGGCGATGTGTCTCCTGCCTACGGGCATGGCTCACGTGCTGCTGGGCTCCCCCGGGTGAGATGGAGATCCTGCAGGCATCCCCCTCGCCCCCCAACTCTGCCTCATCCCTGGGCACAGGTTTCCTGTGTTAAAGCATCCACAGTCCCAGGCAAAAAAAATATCATAAATCCAAGTCACCAACCGAGATCGGGTCAAAACTCACGTGGCACGGAGGTGAATTACGTTTGCACAAGTGAGCTTAATTCTGGCATAGCCCAGCTCTGGAGTGCTTGGCTTTGCAACATTTACAACTCTCTTCCAGCGCAGGGCGTGTGTGCAGTTTTAGAGACGCCCACGTGTGCACGCAGCTGTTGGGAGCCAACTTTATTTTAAAATAAACCCGTTTTCCAACTAACCAAGTTAAGGCACACTTTCCAATTCAGAAATTATGAAAATAGGAACTACCTCCTCTCTCCATTAATACAGTTATTAAAAAGCGTACAGACTAATTGTGCATTTTAATAACCTTGATCATGAATATTCATAACACATTTCTTGCTCATGTTCTAATTAAAACATACTAATAGAATAAGATGTAGCTGTCAGACAGTAATTTTTTTTCCCCTTACGATTTTTGTGCCGTAGCTAGGAAGAGCTGATAGACAAGAACCGTCCTAAGCTCTCAGCATGGGTAAAAATAATTTGCCCAGATTTAGTCTCCGCAAAAAAAAGCCCTTCATCCAACAGCGAGGCATAGTAAAAGGTGACACACAGGTGACCAGCGACACAAGGCACTGGGAGCCATTCCTCACCCAGGAGGAACAAAACCAGTTCAAACACACAACTCTGAACCAATAAAAGGCATTAAGGAGGGTGCACAGTTTTCTGCCCCGTCCCCACACCCCAGCAGCCACTTGCGGTCCCTCCTGCTCAGTTTCATCTGTGGCTTCCAGCTCCCCCCCCCCGGGTCCCTGAAGCCAAAAATGGTCCAAGAGATGCTGCACCCAGAGATGCTGCACCCAGAGATGCTGCTCTGGTTTCAATAACCCGAGCCCCAAAAGCTCCCTGGGCACACTTGCTGGTCCTCAAGCCAGCCCTAAGCCCCGAGGTGTTTTGTAGCTCTGAGCCCCTCAACGTGAGCACAGCACTGGGATGTGGCTTGGGAGGGAGCATGGTATCAGTGCCAGCCCCTGCTCTGCCCACCTGGAGACTCCCCAATGCAGGGGCTTTGCATTCAGGCCAAGGTCTTTCCAAACAAGCTCAATCCCTACTGATTCCTTTGCGAGCAAAGCTCAAGGGGTGGGCAGCCATGCCTTCAGACCTGGAGGACATGCAAGGATGCAGAGCAGCACACAGAGCTCCTGAGACCTCTCAGACCCTGTTTGTACAGCAAGATCCAGAGTTTTTGCTCTGAAATCCTGCACAAAGGGATACCCGCAGGAGAACATGAACCACTGCAAAGCTGCGACCCAGCAGGCTCAGGTGGCTTGAAGGTACCTAGATTTTGGTGTCAGGAGGATGCAGCGAGGGGTCTATCACGGCAGCCCCACGGGTGACAGTGGGGGTCACTGCTGGGGATGCTGCTGCTGCTTGAGCTGTGGCTGAGCTGGGCTGAGCATCTCCCTCCCCCAGGCCGCCCCTGCCCCTGCAATCTGCCAGCATCAAAGCACCCTCCCTAATCTGATTCCCATCAAAATGACTAGGCTAGGCATTTTTTTATTTATTTTTTTTTTAAGTCTATTAAAAACATTTAGGCCAAACCCTTTGTGTGGCTGGGCAAGGCTGGGGAGCAGCCGTAGCTGCCATGAAGATGGCACCTTCCATCTTCAAGGGTCTACTGACCACAAGGTGCCCACAGCGAGGCTCTGAAAGCCGGGCAGCAAATCCAGCTCTGCAGCCGCAGCAGCACCCACGGGCCACAGCAGGACAGGGACGTGGTGACAGCTGGGAATAAAAACCCCGCAGGCAGCGGCACACCACACTTATGTTACAAACACACTTAACTTCTGCTAGCCCCAAAGCTACCCCAGGAGAAGCACGGGGAACCCTGCTCTCTGCCTGCCTCCATCGGAGGTGGGACAGCACGAGCCACCACAGATAGACACATTAGTGCCACCGTAATTTGATTTGAAACCCAGGTGACAGAAGGCTGCTTGATAAACACTTCCAAATTAAGCGGCTTTGTGTCCTAATCGCTCTGGCGATCAGCCTCACAGCAAAATCTCTGCTAAAAGGGATTTGAAATCAATAAAATTAGTCGACTAGTAATTAGCTTTAGTCCCAGTCAAACCAGCAAAGTTGTTTTTCCTGGGAGAGTTGGCTCCCCAGACCCGCACATCGCTCAGCAAGGCAAATCCCACCGACACACCTCGTCACCTTGGTATCCCTGGGGAAAAGCTCCTGGGCAGAAGCAGAGCCCCAGTGAAGGGCAAAGTGGGCGCTGGGAGCGGCCACCAGCTCTGCCTGTTTATTTACCAGCCCTGTCCACCCCCGAATAGGAAAAAACAGCTGTGAATGGAAGGCAGCCGGTAGCTGTTTACAGGACGTCGATTGTGGATGGGACTATACAATTTGTTCACTTCCTTTTCCTGGCGCACGACAAAACAATTTAAAAAAAAAAAAAAAAGGCAAAAAAAATCCCCCAAAAGCAAGTGGTGCCGAACACCTGGAGGGCAGCACGGGGGCCTTGGCAATACCCCCCTGGAGGTCCCTCCCCACGGGGCAGACGGGGACTCCTCACCTAGGTAGGGGAGCCCCGTTTCATCCCCTCCACAGCTTTCAAACATGAGGTTGGACTACAGCCGGCTGGCCAAGACAGCCAGCACTCTGCTGCCTGGGAAGCAAGCACGGATTTCGGTGGATCTGGCTTGAGAGTGGGTGGTTTTGTGCCTCGACCGCAGAGCCTGTGCTGCCGTGCTGGTAGCTGCAGCCCAGCTGGTCCTCGGGGAGGGATGCAGCGTGGCGGGATGCAGGATGGATGCAGGATGGGACGGCTTAAAGATCACTGCTTGCTGGGATGCGCTCCCCAAGGCCCACAATTTGAGTGAGGGGCATGGGGGTGATCCTCAAGGATGAGCACTGCTGTGTCACTCCCCCCCAGACGGGGCAAGGTGCCAGCCCTGAGCAGAGGGACCCAAAGCCACTGCATTGTGCCCCAAGAAGGGGATGGAGCCAAACTGCCGAAGAAGCTCACAGCTTCTCAGGCCCCAGCTTGGTCTTGTCCCCTGCCCCTCCATGCTGCCACTTCCCAGCCCATCCAGGAGAGGCAAGCGGGCCAGGCGGCACAAGTGGATGCTCTAGACCATGACAGCCTGGTGAAGCGGAGGGAAGCAATGCCATCCTCCAGGTGACGTGCCCAAAGAGGGAACACATGCAACTGTGCCAACACATTAAACAAACACATCATCTCAGAGCCCATTAACACAGAGCCCTGCAAGATTTACAGGGCAGACTTGGCCCATTTATCTTTGTGGTGACGAATGTACCGAGAATTCAAAGCCAAGACACGCACATCCCATCCACCCCGCACAGGTCCCCGTGCCCCTGTCCCCAGGGAAGCGCCGCTACTGCTGCCTCCCCAAATGCACACTCAGGGATAATTTTAGACTTAAAAAAAAGCTGATGCCACCACTTCAGTGATCATTAATTCCTCTACTTAGCATCTGCTCTGGCATCTCCTGCACCGTATTCTGGTTCAGCAGTTTCTGCACAATCCACACTCAGAGCTGGGGTTTAGGAAAAGTCTGGGGCTGGTGAAAGATGGGAGCGGTACCAGACAGGGAGATGATGCATTCCCTACTGGCTTTGGATGAGTATGGAGAGAAATTACATCTACAGCCAACAACAAAAAAAAGCCAGAAAGAGGGGGAAAAGGGAGCCAAAGAAGTATTTAGTTAATCCTGGTCTTTTGGAAGATGGTCTGGGAGATGATGCACAAGGCGTTTCAAAACAAAGCTGCATTCTCAGCTTCTGCTGTGGGTCAGGATGCTGCTTCACTTGCATGTCACAGCCCCTGGGTGGGTGGCTGCAACCACTCTCAAAGGATGGAGCAGGCTCCAAGGCAGCTCCCCCAGGCTGGTTTCAGGGGTGCTGGGGTGACATCCCAGAAATGCCCCAGAAGAAAAATTAAGTGTATGAAACAGGGCCCAGCACAGGCGCGAGGAAGGTTTGGGGAAAAGAAACAAAAGAGGAAAACAAGAAACCCCAACAAGCAAATTCAACCACCTTTCACTTTAGAAACAAGTGTTACTTGCAGGCCCTACAGGCAGGTCCCCACTGCATTCTGTGGGGTGGCTTTTTGGTAATCAAAATGAAAGCCTGCCTGCTTAAAGTAACAATTAAGGAAATAAATCATGTGGACCAGCCCAAACCTCATCAAGGACTTGCAAAACAACTGCACGCAGCGCCAGTGGCAGGAGAGCATTGCACCTCGGCACGGCCACCACCACCAGTGCCCATAGCTCGGCCAAGGACCGGACCCAGAGCCCCGTGCTTCATGTCGCTGGCAAACTCCTGGGCTACCCTCTTCCTGGAGGGTTGGCTGAACTGGACAGCGTTTATTAAATGAACGAAAAGCCAGTGAGACCAAGCAAAGGCAGCAAAGACAGCGAAGCCATCAGCTCTGCCCAGTGCAGGGAAGAAGCCCGCTCCCTCCAGCAGAAAGGCACAGAGAGCAGAGATGGTCCTGCCTCCCAGCCCCTCGGAAAGCCAGCAAGATGCCACAGGGAGAAAGAAAACAAACCTGTGACGACAACCAGAGGGAAGAAAATAAACTTTAAAGCTCAAAACACTTCCCCCAGCTGTGAAAACAAAGGCACAGCAATGACCAAACAAGAGCACAAAGGAGCAGCATGAAAAGGGGACGGAGGGTAACACAAGGCTCAACCAGTCAGTGCTTTCGAAAGGTCAGCAGCCTGCGGGGTGAACCCCCCGCGTCCCTTGTCCCCAGCCTCTCTGGGATGAGCCTACCCATGTCCCTTGTCTCCAGCCTCCATCGAAATCCAACAGCCCATCCACGCTCTGCAAGAAGCAGGATGTCAAGGAAGGTCTAAGGCACAGAAGTGCAGGGAAATGGACCAAGAATAACATTGCTCTGAGTCAAAACTGGTAACAGGTGTCAGAGAATTCCCTTTTATCTGCTAGCACCTCAGGTCAACGCATGTTTCGAAGGAGCAGCCCTGCCACCCGCCTTGCAGATGGAAACAAGAGGCCCAGCAAGAGGCAACAGTGGGAACCCCATTGCCACTGGCCGGCCAGCCCTGTGGTCCCACCGCATCGTGACATCGGCAAAGCAGGGCTGCAGGGACTGCAGGGGAGGGAAGAAGCATGGAGGGGCTGCCCTGAGCCCTGGGGATGAGCCTACACCTGCGATGAGCCACCCACAGCTGCCGGGAGCAGCTGGGGATAAACCCAACCTGACAGAAGAGCAAAGAAGCGGCTCAGACCCGACCACGGCAGGACCCCCTTCCCAGGAGGCTGCCACCAAGCACCTCAGCCCTCCCCAAAGTGCTTTTTGACAGGAGGCTGGGGAACACCCCCATGCCTTGAAAGCCAGCTCTAGCACAGGGCTGCTAAACGTCAGTGGGGAGAAACACAGCGCTGGACCCCAGCACCTCTCCGGCAGCCCCCCCACCCCCACTCCCCAGCACGGCCCACACGCTGCTCCCCACCATTCCCAGACCCACACACACCACTCATCCAGGTACTCATGGGATAAGATTAATGCCTCCTTTATCCTTTTTTTTTTTTAAAGCAAATATTGGGGGGCTTGCTATTCAGACAAATTCCAAATCCCTCCCATTCATTCTCTAGGATTTTTTTGTGATCAAGGGGTTTCAGCACATCCAGAACAACCAGAATAAGATTACAAGTTCCAGCAACTGCAGTGACTTGCCATCCTCTGCCTTTACCATCCTTGGCACATCCAGGCACGCAATTGGAAAATGTTGAATTAACTGAAGATTAAAACCCACGGAGCTACAAGGAGTTATCTCCTTGACCTGAACATCAGACTCATGCCACGCAGGAGCTCCCAGCTTGAAAATCGTAACGTGTGTCTACAGGAGCTCCGAGGGCTCCTGGGAGCTGCAATCTTGCCAGCAAACCGAAACGCAACGACAGCCCTGTAGAGAACTTCTCCTCATGTTCTGCATCACACGCATTCAACAAGATCAACATGTTTGCTAGCACAAAACAATTTAAAATCAGTAGATACAGGCTTATTCGCAAAGCAAGGGGTTATATTCCATTAAACAGAAAGCTTTGGGGCGAAGAGCAACGGTAAATCCACATCCTGTTTTTTCCAGCTCATTTATTTTACCACAAAGTTGCACACTCATGAAAGATGCAGACACTCGACACTAACGCATGTATTGTTGTCCAAAGAAAGAATTCATTTTGCTGAGCGCGCACAGCAGCTCGATGCCAGTGAGGAATGAAATATGACGGCTGCGGGTCCCCCGAGACACCACTTCTTGACCTTTCGTATTTCGCAGGCAATTGTGTATTTTGCGCAGAGACGCAGATGCACAGAATAGGTGCATACACCCCCGCTACTTTACTTAGAAGCATATACCTCTATTTCCGATCTGATTTGCATCTTTCCAAGTATTGTTTAATTTGCAATGTAAAATAAAATTACGGTATCAGTGATGCAACCAGAGTCCTTTTGCTGGGGAATAGAAACCTTTTCCCACTTGTTTTCTGTTACTCAGCAAGCCAGAAAACAGGGGACAAAAGCCTGTTTACTTATACTTGACCAAAAGAAACCCAAAACGTTGCAAGAGAGGCATTTTAGATCAAACAAAAAGGCTTTCCTTGGTGGTTTCCCCAGGCCGTGTTAGACAGCAGTGCCAGCCGTGCGTACGTGAGCCCATCCATCCCACCGCCACTGCCAGGCTCCAAAGCCAGCAGGTAGGGAGGCTGGAGGCAGTTAAAAATTAAACAAATTAAAGACCTTTTCCAAATAATGTGGAAATTACGCAGGGAAATGGCCCAACACACGCACGCACAACCACAGTGGCCTTGGTAGTTTATTTGTAAGTCTTCTCTTACCAGGGAGAGGGATGGTGGTTAATGACTTATACGATCTACTGCTAACAAGCCAGCCCTTACCCTGCAAAGTTCCTTGGAGCAAAGGGAAAAAAAAAACAGATCTCAAAGGGGAGAGGAAGGCTGAAGCAAACGCACATCTAGGAGCGTTTATTCTGACCCAAAATGCAGGGGCTGCAATCCTGCTGAGTGCTGGGCAGCCCAGCACCTGGCAGCTCTGCCAGCAGCACAGGATGCCCCAGACCGCACAGGATGCGGCCGTGGGGCTGGCTAGGATAGCCAACACATTCGCCGAGACGATGATTCAGCCCACAGGAAGGATCATCTAAGAAGAATTGTTCGACACAATGAGAAAAACTTTCCCAAACAAAGTGTTCTCAACACCACCTGCCTGCCTGCCTCCCTCCGCGGGGCTGGGGCAAGCCCTCAGCTCCAGCTTTTGTTTGCAAATAACTTCAAGACTATGGTCACCACAACAAAGGTTTGTCTTTTTGCTTTCTCCTTTCCCAAGGCCAGCATCGCTGCGTGCACCGCGAGCTCACGGCTGCCATCCTGCCCCCAGAGAGCAAGCCGGTGGGCAATGCAAGCCACCAACACCTGGCTGTTGCCAAAACCCCGGCCAGGCCCTGTTACGGTGCAAACTTCAGTAGCTGAATGGGACCAAAACATACAAACCAGGCTTAACTAAGGCATCCCTAAAGCAAAACCAAGCGCCAGTAGTTTATACATATACAAGGTGCAGACTTTGGGGGATAACTGCACATACAGCCAAGGAGTTTGCCCTCCCAGGCACTAGTTCTTACAGAATTTGGTCAACATGACACAGCACGGGGAGATATTTACCTTAAGAACAGTTTAAGGACAGATGTGACCTATTTAGAGCTCTGCCAAATATTTCTGTAATTGAATATACCATTGATTATTTAAATTGCATTAAAAAGGGCTGTATTTCATCTACTTGCTGCTAAGAAGCACCATTTCCAAGAACCACGACTCTTTCCCCCCCCCCCCCTTAAATATAAACACTTCAAGATGTTCACTTGTCCCCTTCCCCTGTAAAGAATCCACGTCTTTGCATACCCATACTCCGTGCCCCAAATTCCCATTGTAACCCTAAAGCCAAAAGGACAATTCATAGGAAGAGCTTACCTGAAAAAAAAATATAAAATCATTAGCTTTGTTTTAAGGTCTGCAGAGGCTTATGGTGTAGAGTCCATCAGGCAAGGTCTGTCAGCCTCTTGACCTCTAGAAATCAATCATGTGTTGCACTGAGGGTTTGGGCTGTCAATTAACCTCCGAGACCCTGTTTCTAATCACACGTCAGCAGAAGACACCAAAAAGTTGCTCCAGCCCCTCATGCCCTGGTTGCCCTTGTCTGTACAACCAGATCACGACACTTGTCACCAAGCAGTGCATTTGCCCAGATGCTGGTAAAGAGATTAAGGGACAGAGTTGGAGGTGGTGGGCTGGTTTTCTTTGAAAATCATGACCTGCCACCTGGTCTGGTTCGGTATGTAGACAAGTATCTGGGGCCAGCTGAAGGGAGAGGATAAGAATGGAGGGTGGCACAGCTTCTGCCAAGAGCAGCCTGGATGCATCCCATGTTAGATCAGTTTGTACGGTACAAAACATCCAGCTCAGGCTGGGATGTGTCAGCCTCAGCAGATACCTACTTCTGGGCTCCTCCTACACTGGGTAGGACTACAACTTGCTTGGACAATGAGGACATCGCTCAAGGAGCGGAGGGGAAGCCCACCCTTACCGCCCCTTCATCCACAGGCCGGCACACCAAGCCCTCCCTCTGTAAGTGCCACAGCAGGTCCCACGCTGCCAACCTGCACAATCGCTCTCCCCGGGCAAACACGCCAAGAACATGGATGAGGTGCCAGCAGATGGCACTCAACGTGTAGCCCGGCTCCTCAGTTTTCTAAGACTAACCAACATTTTTTTCCAGCGTGTGCATTTCAAACCATTTCCTGGGTGCAGCTTTAGCATCACTTATCGATGGCCAGCAGGAGCTGGTCCTCCTTGCTCTGATCTCTCACGATGAACAACAAAAAACAGCCCCACGAAAAACCCACCACACAGTTCTCAGGAAGGCTCCACGAAGACCTCATGAAAGTGGGTTTTATTCTTCTGACGATCAGAACACGACGGCGTTAACATTTCACCTAATTTACATCTTTCACATTACCCTGGGCACGCACCGACCCATCATTTGGGTTGTGGACAGGTGATGCGGCGCTGCTGGGAAGGGTGGGAGTGGGGTTTCTCGCCCTGCTCTGCAGCCAGTGTGGCCAACCCATGCGTGCTTCCAGCCTGGCTTCACACTCCATGTCCAAGGCCCTTAAGTGCTTTTCACATCAGGGCTGTGTGCTATTCAGGGGAACAAGATGCAGAGAAAAAGCAACCTGTTAGATTACCTTGTCTGCATCTCCTCTACACCTTGTTTCGTTTTCTAGTGCTTTTGTCTAGACAAGCAGTGACACTTCTTATCAGGAATACTAATATAAATGTCTAGGAAAATTGACCATTAAGAAGTTTCTCTGATATTTTGCTCAAAGCTTGCTTTCTTTTAACTACGGGAAGTTCAAAGGAATTTTTTCCTCCATGAACAAGAAAAGCTGCATCAGTGCCCAAGTTGTAAAGTGCAGAAGCTCTGGGTTGTCTGAAGAGGGTTAAAAACTTGGAGCTCCACAGTTTGTTGGGATGGTAAGAGCTGAGCCACGTGGGGGAGACCCTGTGTGCTCAGGGTGAGAAGCTGCTGCACCACAGAAAAGCGGCTGCATTTTCAAATGCAACTTCAGAAGGAATAGGTATGTATGTATGTATGTATAAAAATGAGGACAGGGGGAGAAAAGGAGTGAAAAAATTAAAATAAAAGCAGTGACTCCTAGCCTCAGTGCTGCAAGGAAAATGTGAAGGACCAAAGTCATCACCAAACAACCGGACTGCCCCCAGCGCACAACCTCTGCTGGCAGCTCCCACACCAGCCATGGACCAAGCTCCCTCCTGTTCCTCGCTGCACCAAGTTCATGAGATGATGCAAGGCACTGCAGTACTCGCTGCTCTGGAAGGAAAGGGCCCTTCTTGCTCTGCATTTATCTTGAGCAAGTTCTGGGGCTCACCGGACTTTGCAGGGGCTGCTGAATGTGTAAGACAGCAGGAAACCCAATAAAAACCAGTTCCCCATTTGGAGCAAAACATGCCCCAGAAGCCCCCAAGATGGGGCAGGCCAGGATGTAAGGGAAGAGGAAGACCTCAGCCAGCAGCAAGCGACCAGCAGATCAGCTGTTTGCAAAACTACAGCTCCACACCTCTGAGAGCCCCATTTGCTTCTGCCACCGTGGCAGGGGGAGCGGGTCAGCGGCTGGACGTGACACCACCTCCATGCAAGCTGCCTCAGCAGCTCCACTGGACCCCTCAACCCCAGACAGAACTGAGGGGAAAACAAGCTGCTTGTAAACCTCTCTGGTGCCCAGGTTCCGCCACACTCGAGGGTTTGGCTGTCCACTCCTGCCCACAACAATCTGATGAGGACCAGAAGCACACATTCACCTCCAGTGACCTCGGGCATGGAGGTTTAACTCTCTCAAGGGAAGCCAATTCTGGGCTTCCACAGTTTTGTCCATCCTGCACATTCCCCCTCATCTCAGCAGCATCCCAAAGCCTCAGTTGCTCCCCAGCATCCCAGGGAGAACCCTGCCCACTATGTAGCATACAGCATGCTGCCTCACTCAAAACACAAGCCACGGTTATTTAAAACTAAGAGGTACAAGTCCCCCAGGAAGAGCAAGAGCCCCTGTAGCCCACCTCATTTCAAAGCAGGCAGCATTTGTAGTGATTCAGGTAAACCGGTTTCTCTTAAGTTAAAAACTAGATATGCACAAGCCACTTGAATTCAAGGAAGACCATCTTCAGAGAGCTAGTTTGATTCATTTCTAAAACCAGTTGAAATGAAAACAATCCCACCAGCCCCATGTAGGGTGAGGAAACCCCGCACCCAGGTCACGTTTCCCACCCAGCCAGAGCAGTAACCGTGCCAGCTACCGGCTCAGGGCACAGGGACCACAGGTCACCATCTCACCCAAGAAACCCTCGGCTAGCAATTAACTTTGTTGTGTGCTGGAGCCAGCCCCCAGCTATGTACCCTTCTCTTCTCACCATGCCACTCGCCACGGTGTGCTTTAATAGGTTTTCAGGGACTTACGTATACATTATGGGGGAAGCAGCAGAAAAAGACGAGCTATTCTTGCAGAGCCACGCATCTTGCTCCCAAAACAGGATCATGTGTCCTCAAGCAGCATTAATACTCTCTGCTCCTGCCCAAAAGCAGAAGGGTACTGAAAGGCAGGTACTCAAGAGTGTGGGGAGGAAGAGAGAAGGATCCCTGAAGACTTCCAGCCTGACACTCCAGCCCATCTGCCTCCAAATCCCTCAAGAGGAGAATTCCCAACTGATCCATTAAAAATTATTCCTTTGCGCTCCCATCCTCCCACCCTCTGCCAAAAAAATCCCAGTGTCACCAGATGCCTGGCAGGAAGACCTACCCCAAACCAGCTTGTTCTGGGATGCCATGTCCATTGAGTAGCTGGCAGCGGAGGAGCCCAGCACCCCGGTGCTGAGCGCCCCAGCCACAGCCCGCTCCTCCCACCCAGCCAGTAGCGCCGGGGAGGAGCACAGCTCCCGGTTCCTCCGTCCCTGCCCACTCCTGCCTGCCTTTGTTTGGGGGACTATAAAGGAGTTCACTCTAAGGACAAGCAAAGGCAGTTAAAAGAAAGTTAGCAAGGTTTATGGAGTGGATTAAGTTTACCAGGGGATTTTATGATGCACCGTCCGGAGAGCAAAGAGCAACTCGGCAGCATCTCTCCCAGAGCAGGTTTGCTCCCAGGAAGCGCTGGGACAGCCCGAGAGCACCCCAGGCAATGTGAAGCATGAGGAAAAACCCACCTACGTGTCTTATTCGTGCTTTTACCCACACATGTTATCAAGGCCGGGGTCAGGGCTTAGCTGCCCCTCTCCTGCTAGCCGGGCTCCCAACCGAGTCTGCAGCAGTGCCTTCTGGAGCAGTTGTTTGCCCTCTAGCAAAAGCCATCTCCACCCAATCCTGCGTGGCTCTGTTGTGGTGATACCGGGTATTTCTTTGGCACAGCCCTGGTCGCTGTTTATTGTCTTGCTTTCCTTTATCTGCAGATCTCAAAGCATTTTATAAATGTTAAACCTCAAAGCCTCTCTAGGGAACAAAACTGTTTCTAGCTATTGTACATATGGAGAGACTTGCCCAAAAATTAGGGCAGAGCTGGAAACACAGCAGCAGAGACCAAAGCGGAGACAGACTCTCGGCACAATATAAAGCCACACAGATTATCCCTTAAATACCTGTGTGGACAAACACATCTCCGGCTATTAACCCACATGTTGTCGAGCCACCTCTGGGAACAAGCACTCGCACTCACCAGGGTTGAAAAGCCTTGCACGCCAGAGCACACAAACATCTTTACAACTGGCAATCCAAAACCACAATGTCTCACTAATCTTTCAGTTTTCTTCTTTGGGTAAAAAAGCACCAGTCCTACAGTTTCAACTTTTTAGAGAATTATTTAAAGAAAACAGAACAAAAACCCACAATGCCTTTAAAAATACAAAGCAAGCTGGGGGAGAAGTGCTGTTCTCTATTTTTGAGCTGACCCAGAAGGGCTGGAAGAGGCAGCGGGCTGTAGGAGATGCTCATGCCTGGCTCTCCCTGCCATGTGGTGCATGTCCTGCTGTCACAAGTCCTAAGCTGCAGTGGTTTCACAGTGGGGAGCGTAAGTTGCAGCTCCCCATCTTTTTCCTCAGCTTTATTTCCCGTGCATTTCAGTTGAAAGGACCCTGAAGCGCAGTAGGATGTGGGAAGTCAATGCCATCCAGGCTTGGCTTTTCCCACCACTCCAGGGAAACGCTGCGGTGAGCTGGATGGTACAGGAATCATACCAGTGCCTTACTTGGGAGATCACTGCCTGCAGACTCCAGCTAGGGGAGAAAACCGAAATAACCCAGCACTTGGGATGGGAAGGAGCCAGCACACGGGTGCCCTAGCTAGGGGAACCGCAGCTTGAAAACCTCCTAGAAATGAAAGCGATCAGCAGTGGGAAGCAGCCTAGCAGCTGCCACAAGCATCCTTGTGGATGCACGAGCTCCTGTGCGACCTGGAACCGCTTCGCTTAGGCTGTAAAGGCTTTGGGACCAGCTCTTACAAGAAGCGAGTTAAGTGCGGGGCTCAAAGGAATTCCAATTTGACTGCAACAAGGCATCTAGAGAGGACCCTAGGAGTCTGCTGTGAGCTCAGGGCTCCAGGCAGCAGTTCCCTGAGATGCCTCCATTCCCAGGCCCTTCTCAGAGCATCACCTCCTCCCCTGAGCCCAAGATCTCATGCAACCCTCCTCCAGTTTCTGACCCGCACCTAGTGCTCTGCACCACAAGAAACCTGGAAAACCAAAACCAGCTACAAAAACTGTAAAAACCCTACAGGACAGAAGTCAAGACTTCTTTTCCTGCTCACATCCAAGTGGCCTTTCCAGTGCAGCGCAGCTCCATTTGGATCAACTTCATGCTTCCCTGCGGAGCCAGGCAGTTCCTGGAAAGTCAACGCCAGGAGAGCAACACCATTGTGCCACGAGCCCTGACGAGGGGGAGAAGTGGGGACAGGCCAGGCAACTGCCAGCCCCTTCCACTGCTTCCCTGCAGCCCTGCCTGGAAGGGTCCAGAGCCAGAGGGGCTACGAGGCAGCTTTTACCAACACGGCAAGGACAAGCGAGGGCTTGCAGGCACCTTGGCTAGAAACAGCAGCTTAAAAATAAATGAGCACTAAGTTTTGAGTTCTGAACTAATAGAAACCGAGAGGACTTCTGCAGGATCTCTGCTGACCACAAGGCAGCAAAGACTTCTTCCTCTTCAGCTGTTTCACCCTCAGGTCGCTTTTGCAAGGTTGTGGCTGCAGCCGCTCAAACCTCAGAGGCTGCTCGTTACATCACGACTGAGAAGAAGCTAACGAAGGAAACGCAGCCGAGATGGGCGCCACCGAGGCTCCACCTCAGAGCATCCCACTCAGCCAGAAGGAGAATTTGACCAAACCAAACCCAAAGCGGGAGTCTTATGCCCCAATTTCAAGCAAGAACATCCAAAGCGGACCTAGGCTGTCTGTGCAAGGAGGAGCTGCGGACAGCAGCTGTCAGGGCCCTGGGTGTTGCTCCCCAAGGAAGCTCAACCTGCAGATCCCCCACAAAGGTTCAGATCAGCTCACCAAACCACCCACTCTGCCCCTCTCTCCATTCTGCACACCTTTACTACCCACTGATTTCCAGGGAAGGGCTTTAAAACCATGACGACTGCTGAGTCTTGCAATACCAACGGTAATTTAACTGGAGGCAGCTGGACAGAGAGAAGGAGGACAAGAACCAGGAGAGCTTCAGGATTTAGGGTGAACCCTGCTCAGATGGCACCACCGCGACTGGGCAAGTGGCTGCACGTGCAGGGAAGGAGCTCAGGACCTGTTTCTTCCACACCCATCGCTGCCACATCCCTGGGGCGCACATCCTGAGGCATCCACAGCACAAGGTAACCCCTGCAGGTGCAGAGGCACTCGCCCTCCCGTTAACAGCACTGCCAGAGCCTTCTGCCTCGGTTCTCAGCACCTGTGAGTCCGGCTCCAGGTCTGGCAAGAGCTGCTCATGCCACCTGCATGCAGGTGCCCCAGCCCTCCCAGGGCACGGACCCTGCCTTTTCCTGGGAGTCTTTCTAAGAGTTAAAGCAACACCGGTAGTGGGATTGTCAGCAGCACAAATGCACAATCAGGAGGGGAAGATGTGGGGGGAAAGCATCCAACTGGCGAATATAATACTTGGAAGGAAAAGCAGATTTAAAAAAAAATAAAAAATGAGGGGGTGGTAAAAAAAAAAATATCTCAGGAAGTCATCTAGTCATTCCTGCTCTTTGCTGAAACAATAGACTCGGGATGCTGGCTAAGTTATAAATAATCCTGCTGGCTACACAACACAAATACAAGACAGGAGCAGGGTAACTATCGGCTTGATGGAAAGTGACTCATTACCTTCTTACAGCATACCCAAAGAAGGGCAAATTCAGTGGTGCCGGGGCTCGGCTGGCCGGTACCCTCTGCCCTGGGAGCAGAGGAGCAGCTCGGTGCTTTGGGAAGCCAAAGCCCACATGGCTCCGAGACACGGGTATCCCGCACCACAGCACGCCCTCGCCGTGGCAAGGCTGTCTCCAAACCAAAGCAGACCACACAGCCCAACACTGGGGCACCAATGGCGAGAAAACGCTTAAAATGGGGAAAATAATGGGAAGCCACTGACCCCGCAACATCCTTCTCTTTTTAGAAAGGAAGCTGCCATCACGAGACGGTTTGTCTGAGCTGTTTTCCAGATAGCTCCTCCGAAATCTGAGAGAGCACGGAGAGATGCGCAAAGCCAACACACCTTGAAAAGCTGGTGAAACTGCCCCAGGGAAGGGCACGCGTGCAAGGGTCTCTGCCCCGAAAGTGGCACTGGGGGTCATACACGGCCCCTTTGGCCTGGCAGCTCTCTTGGGGAAGGGAAGATTCACCTTTCTGGGCATCCAGGACAACCCTGTGGTTGCTCTGGGTTCGTGGCCGACCACAACATGGAGCATGAAGTGCAGCAGCCTTTACACCAGGACCAGAGTGCCGCATACATGGCCACAGTAGCAAGGAGCCCTTGTGTCAAGAGTAACTGAGAAAGGGGAAGAACTTCCCAACTGAAGATCTGAAGATCTGGATAATTTGGAAGTGACATAAAATTCCCTTTCTTTAAAAAAAAAAAAAAAACCACAAAAAAAACCACAAAAAAAAATCTGGGGGGGGGGGAAGAGCTTCCTGACTTGTTTTCCATTACCCAAATCTGGAAATGTAATCATATTAGTTCAGCTGCATTAACACAACAAAAAAACCCAACAAAAACTCTCTTAAAGATTGAACTGATCTCCAAGGGGCCAGGAGAAAGGAGAACAAAAGTCAGAAACCTGAGGCAACCAGCTCCCCCTGTGAGCACCACGGCCAGCCCGGCACCCAAGTGATCCTCTGAAGACAGATTCACAGAGGCAGAGGATGTGAAATAATCAGGATATAAAGTGATTTTTAAGGGGTTTTTTTGCCAGGTAGGTGAGGTAAAAGGTCACTAAGAGCTATGTGAGCACACCCAGCTCAACAACATAATGCTGAGCTTGTTACAGAGCTTAACTCAGTTTAAATGTATCTCAGACAAGGAGAAAAATCCAGCCTGCAGCCAAGTGGAGAGTCCAGGCAGCTCCAAGGGACTGCGGGGATGTGCTGCCACAGACCCAGCCACCATACAGCCCCTAAACCAGGTTGTCTTCCAGCAGTCCAAGCAGCAGCAAGATGCCACTGCTCCTGTTCTACAGCAGCTGGGGAACGCTGCTGGTGGAGCAATGTCCCCAGAGAAACCATGGCCCCAGCTGGGAAAGGGCTTGGAGCTGCCACCACTCCAACAAACTAAAAATAAAAAGCCCAAAAGCTTCAGGCCCGGTTAGAAAGCTGTGGCCACTGCACTTTTAGCAAAGCCCTGCACACGAGGCACATGTGCACAAACCCCATCCAACATCAGGCTGGGAAAACAAAGCCAATAACCCTCACCATGCTCCTGCTGCGGAGGCAAAAGCAACTTGGAGCCTGCACGGTCAGGCCATTGACTTGCCTCTTGAAAGAAAAGGCGCCTGTCAATACCAAAGCCTTTTTTAAGCCAGCAAAGGAGGTTACAAACCTATGAGGTACAGAGCAGCCCCAGGTAAAACCCAGAAACATGGGGAGGCTCGGCAGCAGGCTCATCTCCTGGCCCATGAGTGGAGCTGCTGCTGAAAATGTGTTGCTTAAGAGTAAATCTAGTCCCGCTCCCCCAGGGTCTGAAGCCTCTGCGTTTCAGATAATGTTTTAGAGGAAAGGTGCAGTTTGAACCACAGTACAAGAAATAAAGGAACCCTGCTTTAAAATTTTTTCTTTAAAAAGGCGAAAAAAAAACCCCAAACCAAACCCAACCATATGCGATAGGGAGGCACGTCCACCTTCCCACAGCCTCTCAGGCCATTCATCATTTGGATAAAATCCAGTTTCACATTGAAATTCAGCTGGACTTTCAAATGCAAATACAAGGAGAAGAGCAACATATGGTAGAGGTTAGTACGTATTTTTCCCTAATTAAATGGCATACTGCTGTTTTGTATAACAATGTTAACGGGGGCATTAAGAAGCCTTTGGAAGAGAGACCACCCTCACTTCAAAAAAAAAAAAAAAAAAAAAAAAGTCCCAGAATGCAGAAGGGGCCCTGTAACTCCCCCTCCCCTCTGCCTGAAGAGTGGTCACACACTCACCACCACAAGGACGGGTTTTGTCACTTGTCACAGCCAAGCCACCTATCCCCCTCGTTGTGCTGGACAAGGCAGAAAGGCGACTGACAACACCAGTGTCCTCCAAGGCTTGTCCTGCAGGACTGTGGCTGGGTCCCCTTCCAGGCTAGGGCCACGATGGGTTGTCTGCTGGGACATTCCTGGATGCCACCATGTCTGCGACCAAAGAGCACCACAATGGAGACCCAGGAGGGCTTTTGGAGGGGGAAAACCTTGCTGATTCCTCATCCCGAGGGGTCAAGGACAAAGGATGGGCTTGAAAACTCTTTGAGGAGAGGAACAGCTACACCTCGAGTGGTGGCCAGCCAAACCTGCTGCCCACCGCTTCCCAGGAGAGGGCAAGTGCTGCCACCTAGGAGACCCCACGGCTCACTGGCAGCCCCCAGCACCCCATAGACAGGATCACCTGCTTTCCTGGAAGGTTCTTTCCTTTTAGGACCAGCCAAGATTTTGTAGATTATTGTCTTTGCCCCTCTTGGTATGAAACAAGCCCACCTCCACACATATACTGGGGTGCTGGAGGCTGCCCTTCCTCCCAGCCTCATCCCCAGATGCTCTGAAACAAGGACTGTTTATTTATTTTCAGTCTCTGTCTAACCAGGAAGACTCCCCTGCTAGAAAAAGCTTATGTCATCTTAATGGCACCTCTCTTGCTCCTGATGGAATCTCCAGCTACATTTAGAGAAAGACGTTGCATGAGGTCACTTTGGAGGGAGGGATGTGCTTCTTAGGGTTAACAGGTGGACGGACAGTACTTTTTAGATTTCCTCCCTGCTGGCTTTGGAGCTGGGCTACCTGGAGAGTTAATTGAAAAATTCAAGATTATTAAAAAAAATAAAAATAAAGGGGGGGGGGGGGGGGGGGGGGCACGGGGCGGGGGCAGATGTCCTGGATTGACTCTTTCCCTCTTTTAGTGGGGGAGCAAGGTGCTGTGAAGACATCTTTCCTCCAGAAATGTTAACTGGCAACAAGGAGAGCATCATAACAGCTGCTACAGAAATTGTCTTCATGCACAGTTCAGCTTTTTCCTCTTCTGATGTTTCTTCACATATATTTCCACCCAGGACCAACAACCCCATAATCTCTATCTCTATAAGCAGATGACAAAACTACCATCCTACCCCAAACCCAGGTCAAATCAGATTTAAGATGGCAAAGACGCAGAGGCCACGGTGGCGGCTGCTGCGTCCTGGAGGGACAGCCCCCAGTGAGCCACAGGCACGAGTCTTGTCCAGCTGCTTGAATCTTGCTCAGGGTTGGATCCTCCAGCAAACAAAAAAAAATACAGCGACAAACCCCTGGGCATGACAGCGTCTTCAGACATCACTTCCACTTCGGGTGGGGAGGTTGCTCCGGTCCCAGTTCCCCTGGGGAATAGTGCTGGGGTGTGTGTCCCCCATTGGCTTGCTGCTGCGGGCAGAAAGCCTGGCTGCACCGCCGCTGCTACAGGCACACATCTTGGTGCCACGAAGGCTCTGTGCCCCAGCTTGCCTCAGGTGATCTATCCTCAGCGCTCACTGCGCTCCCAGTCCCCCGTGCAATTACACATTCAGCACCACAATATATTTCACACTCTATTTCATGCCTCATTTGGCAACAAAATTAATTAAACTTTAAGTCAACACTGAACGAGTGCAGTACCTTTTCTTCCCTCCATGGCATATATAACTCAATTTGTTTAAGCTAATGCGCTAATCAAGACTTGCAAAGTATTTGGGAACCTTTTGGCAGAAGGGCCTCCAAAGCACGCAGCGAGATGCTCTCCGTGCTGGCTGGTCTCTGCTCCGAGGTCCGGCAGGGCACAGGCATCAACGGACTGACAACAGGCTGTCCGCAACCACCCTCTGGAAAAGCCCCACTCTCTAAAACTGTAATCCCTTCCCCAACAGGTGCCTGCATTGAGGCCAGCACAGCATCTTAGGGGTTTTCTGCAGCCTCCAAGCTGCTCGCTAGCCAGGGAAGCATGACACCAAGTGGGTCACTGCCCATCCTCGCCTCCCAAGTTGATCAGGTTCAGGCAATGGCACGTATCCAGCTGGGCTGGTGGCCTGGGGATGTGCCAGGGAAACCCCAGCACCCAGTCCTGACACTGCCCAGGTCCCTTGTCCTTGCCACACAGGAACAGGCGGGTGGAGCTGCTGCTTCTCCTCCGAGCCCGCAGGCTGCCACCCCCTTGCCATGCTCCTAGGATTTCTCAGCTATTTGGAGGTGCTGGGAGAGGGCAGGATAATCCCAACCCACGCAGCTGAGAATCCGAGAGGCAGATATGGGCAAACTTTTTGGCATTACTCAGACAGTTGCATCAGCTGCACATTCACCACTGGCCCACCACTCGGCAGCCCTCCACGCTCTGGTGGGGCTCTGGGCAGCTGAACCCCTCCGCTCCTGTACCCGCCACAGGTAAAATAAGCCAATCAGAAGCAGCAAGGAGCCTCGCTGGGAAGCAAAGCACCAAGACAAAAAAGAGAAATGACAGCCCACAATCAGCAACTGGGAGTTCAGCTGCACCACGGCAGAGAGGTACCAAGCACCAAGCCCGCTCCCAGGAGCGCTGCGTGTTTTTCAGGCACAGTCTGGCTCACGCTGCTCCTGGGGCAGGTTTTCCAGCTGATGCAGCCAGATCACCTCCGCTCCCACTGTTAGCCGACCATGCCACATTGCTGCCAACAGGCAGCCCAGCTTAGACCACCACCATCTCACATCAGCCTCATCAATGAGGGGATGCGGCATTTCCCCAGAGGGCTGCACCTGCCCATCAAGTTCAACGGTCTCTGCTCGTGCTCTCGGACCGCAGCTCGAAGTGCTCGGGAAACTCCCACTACTTCACTCCGATGACCACAAGGAGCCTTGTGTCAACATTCCCTTCTTCCAGCTAAAGTGGTAGATCACCATCATTTTTCTACTTGCGAAAATGTCGCTTGTGAATAAGATCATTATCCAGCCAGGTTCAGAGTCTGCTCTTGTGTTAGAAAAGCATCAAAAATATCACCTTTACCAGTGATTTTGGGTGCTTGTGAGCACGGCATTTATAGCATCCTTCAGCTGTGTTAACACCAGAGAATGTAGTGCCAGGTTAGAGACGAGGCCATGCAGAGTAACAGAATAGCACTATGTATTATATCCACGCCCTTAAGACACCCATTTGCTGTCTCAAATTAAAAAAAAAAAAAAAAAAAGTAATTCCACTTTGAGTTTCACTGCATGTAAGCATTAACAATGGAGATGCAATAGGCAGAGTAACTGGTCACACGCGGGACACGTGCTGGAGTAGGGCACCCTACAGAGCATGCAGAATTTGAAATTAGCAGCAGCAAGGTCCAGCAGAAATGCTTGCCAGCCCTGCTGGGTCCCTTCCAAAGCCATCTCTCCCCTTTGGAAAGGGCACAACAAGCGTGCAAGGCCTTGAGCTGGGATGCTGAGCCGAAGACTCAGCACCGCACCAACACATACGGCTCAGACAGTCCTGTATGAGCAGGATTTGAGGTGGGCTGAGGCAGAGCTGCTGCATCCCAGCGCCAAACCCGAAGTGTGCTGCCCTCCAAATCATCATTTGTAAGGAGACCCTGGCCCTTTCAACTGAGAAGACAGCGGTACGGAGCAAAGCAACATACATTAGGCATGCAATTAATACACAGCCAGCTCCTCTTATTAAAATAAAGGCAGGTGCTTGAGCTTGTACACATTCTTCTGAAACACAGAAGGTTCACTCCTAGCCCAGCTTCACGTCAGCCTTAATCCAGGCAAGGCACGTGATTTTTACATAAGATACACTCGTCTCATCATAACCCCTCGAGCAGGCACAGTTACACTAGCACTGAATTGCCTCACCTAGGGGAGAAAAAAGCTCTGCCTGCAGGAGAGCTGTACGGCTTGAGCTCTTCTGGCAAAGTTAAAACCGTGTGCTTAAACAAGGTCTGTGTCAAACTTGCAGTTTCTAAACATAAGCTGTCACTCATCTCGCTACAGCTTCGGCTCTCTGGCACCCCCAGCACTCTCAGTGCTCTTCCCTAGTTCAAAATCTCAAACCCAGGCAGGAGGACTCTTCGTGAGGTGGGAGAAGAACAACCCCCCACCCCAAAAACCCTAAAATCCATCCCCTGGAAACGGACACCTTTCACCCCCTGAAGTTAAACACACACTACGACAGGGACCAGGCTATATTTGCCTCTCCCGTAACTGCTGGAGAAGCACCGAGCTGCTGTCAGAGCATCCCCACTGCCCCAACAGCCCAGACACCCTTTTCCTGCTCTTCCCAGCCTCAGTCCTCATATGTCCGTTTAGAAACCGGCAGTGGCTCCGGCAGGGCACCCTTGCTCTCAGCCTTGCCCAAAAATTCAAGGAAGAGGCGAGAGAGGGAGGGAGGGATAGAAGAGGGAGAGGAGCGGGAGAATAAAGAGGAAGGCCTTCACGTTTCAACCTCACTGCAAAGGTGCAGGAGAAACAGCCGCCCAGGTGGGGAAGCCTTGGAAGCAGGAACACGCACCCCAGGGCGCAAGGATCAGAGATGCAACTGGGATGCGATGCTGGACTAAGGCAGCCAGGAGTGAAGACCTTCCCCTGCCATTTGCTCCCCCATGCTTGCTATCTCCTGCCGACCCACACTCACTGGCCCCAGCTTTCAGGCCCCCCAAGCCTTTTTTTCCAAACCCTGCTTTCTGTATCCTGGTTAATGGGACCCACCCCATGGGAAAAACAGGGAGCAGAAAGGGGAGAGGAAGGAGAACAGGACCTTCCCGAAGGCAGAGGGGAAAACAAAGCAGAAAGCTGTCTAACGCACTTGACTAGCACGTGGGAGACGAATGAACTTCACTGGAAGTCCTCCAGGCTTCGTTACTGGAAAGGTTGGGACTGCAGCACCCCAGCTGCTTCCCTGCAGTGCCCTCAGCGCACCCACAGCATCCTCCTACACCCCAGGAGCCAGCAGCAGGAATGGAAACGCTCCAGGGCTGCAGGGATTGTCTCTTCCCAGGCGAGCAAGACCTCACAGCTTTGCAAGCTTGACTTACCCGTGGCAAGGCTTTTTTTTTTTTCTTTTTTCTCCTTTGATAACAACTAAAAAGTAATATTTACTTTGAAAGAAACAGTCACGCCAATAGACAGGCAAGTAGATTTTTCTTGCTTTGACTTTTTTGTTGTGGTGGCTTTGTGTTTAGTGACAGTTTTGCAAGCCTGCTGTACGGGCACGCATGCAACCGCAACATAAACAAGCAGCCTTAAGTATGTACTTTAATGGAAAGTGCCAGTTTTAAATATCAAGTCCCATATTGCACACCTCATGTCTGCCTTTCATCATCTATCAAAATAGCAAGCAAAGCCCATCACTCCCACTTCACCATAAGCAAAACACGTGGGAACTAGAGGCAGTTAGTAGGAAAACGTGATACATCCTTACTAATAAAAGCTCCTGCTTTCCTCACTATGGTAAACAGTTGCAAATGCGTTTCTGCAGCCTGAAACTCAATTGCTGACAGCATGGCAACTGAAACGCTGCGCTTAGCTCTTCGCAGCTCTCTAACTTAAGATGTTTTTATTGCAAACTACCCAGCCGGCTGCTCCATGAGCAAAGCGGAGCCCAGCGCCGCTCCTGCGTTTGCAGAGCTGCCGGGGCAGGCACCACGCTCCCAGCCCATGCGCCAGATCCTCCCTTCCCCACCTTGGAGCTTCCTAATACAGGGCTGCATGCACACACAAAATAATTAAATCTTCAAACAGCTCTCCCATAGCACCAATTAAAGAGACAACCTCATCTTTCATAGAATTTATTACTTTCAGTGCTGTTGCCACAGGTATCCAAGTTTGAACGTTGTTTAAAGCAGGCTTTCAAAGGGGATACAGACTCACCTACCTCCAGGGAGAATGCATTTACTTTGTTCAGTAGACTATAACTTAAAATTTGCTACATGCACCAGCTTGTAACTCTTTGAAAAACTCCCCAGTCCGCCAGCTTCAAATGTATTTTATTAACTTCCCTCGATCAAAGCAATTCCCTCAACAATGAGCCTCATCTCACCATCTCACTAGCAAAAAAGCACTGATCAAATTTTGGTGGTGGAAATCACAGCACAGAGCAGGAGGGGACTCTCCCTTCCCAACCCACCTAAGAGATCCCAAGCAAGGGAGCTCCCTTCAGCACAAAGCAAGAAGGAAAAGACATTTAATGATGAATTCACTTACTCAAAGTGGGGGGGGAAGCTATTTTTTTCTCAGAGCTTTTATGTGTTGCAAGCAGAATCATCTGCCAGCAGGAGACTGCCCATGCTCCTATTTCAATAGGACACAAACCTGGCATCGTGCACTGTTTCCGACACAAAGGGGAGATGGCTGCACACCCTCCGTATTAACCATGGATGCAAAGTGCTGCTCATGAGCTACTCCAGGAGATGCATTACCTCGCACAGCCATTTGCCTCCATTTCCCTGCTCCACAGAGCCCCAGCTTATTTGCTGAAGCAAACAAACAACTGGCACGCAGTGACCCTACCGAAAATGCAACAACCACAAGACGACAGCCCCATGCCCCTGCAGCAATGCCATGCCCCAGGCTGGGAAGAGACAACAAAACTTCTTTGCCTCCTGCCACTCATACTGTCTTAATGTCAATTAAAAATGGTTACTTCCATGTGAAATTTAGCACAAGTGGTTTCCTGCTAGAGACACAGTTCAATATGGTGCGCTGGGAGGGAGCGCGTTTCTGATCAGAGTTGTCATTTACAAGCTGTGACACAGGGAGGATGGAGGGCAGGGTGTAAAATGGTTTGCTGCTGCAAATAATAAACAAACAGTTTGGCAAGGGGACAATGAAACTGCTGCCTTCTAGGACCAGGACAATAGGCATATGCTGAATGTTCCGGCTAAAATAAAATACTAGCAGCAAATGACATGGCTTAAGCTGGAAAACACAAGTTGCAGCTCAAAGCCCCAGGAAGACCAACTTCCCCGTGGTGACCTATATGTGCTATAAATGCTGCAGACACAGTCTGCATGACGTAAACTCCATCCTAGTGGCAATTGTTGGGTTTCGCCTTGCCAAGAAAACGCAAAGCGGAGGTGCTGAATTGTCCATGCGGCAGGGTAACTAAACCAGTTCCTCCCTGGTGCATTTAAGGACAGAAATAAGGGAAACAGTGGCAGAGCTTAAAATAAAATCAGAAGACAAATATAAAAGCAAAGGGATCTCAAAGCTGGAGGACTTGCATTGACACTTTGAATTTTCCTGGCCTGGGAAAGAGAAATGGGTTCCCCTTCATGAAGGGGCCGCCCACACGAGCAACAGCAGCTTGGCCAGGGCAAATATTAATTAGGATTTGAAAAGGATTTGGATTTGGGGCAATTTTATCACTGTGATTTTCTAGTAGGACTGTTTCAAATTACTGCACTCCCTTATTTACCAGTTGGACTTTGGAAGCAAGAACCTCATCTTGGCAAGTGAGGCATTTTGGCCAGGAGTCCTAAGAGTCACTGCCTTGCTCCCTCCACTCCTAACTTCGCCTGGGCAGGAAAGAGCCTCAAGTTAATAGCTCCTCCAGAGGGGAAAAAAATATACAAGCTATGTACTGCCCCAGAATTTTCCCAAGGAGGAGAAAGATGAAAACTGGGAGGCCACGAATTCACACATCCAAGGGTGGGCAGAAGCCTGAAACACTAATTTTTCTGGCTCAAGACGACAACAGTTTATTATCTTGGGGTTACTACAATAACCCCAAATAATGAGACACTGGCACCAAGGTGCACATTACAAAACTAAAAACTAAATGAAGTTATGTTTGCTCCCCCTTTCCAGGCAGCAGGATGGCAGTGGAGGGGAAACGCTGCACTACCTTTACCAGGGCTACGGGACACTGATGGAACAGGTATCTGAAAAACACGAGGCGCATTCAAGATGAAGCCTAGGCCTTCCTGCAAGGCAAGAAGATTTAGGGAGCTAATCTCCAGGTCCAGATTATAGCGTGGCTGCAAGGCTCTCTGCTTCCTCAGCAAGTCCAGGTCCCCAAATCCAAGGGCCATCTGCTCCTCACCCTCTGACCACATCAGGGTTGGTGACAATTCGACTTCAAATTAAATTCTTAGCCGGATGGCTGGCTATGCCTTTGGGGATGAACTAGTATCTGATTGTACAGCACGTCAATTAGTGAATTAGGCTAAACCAACATCAAACAACCGTGGAAACAACCACTCGCCACTATCTAGGACCTAGTTTATACACCTTAAGTCCTTCTAATAGACACAGTGCACCCCTGTGCATGGCACATCTCGTTAACATCTTAATGCAATTATTCACCTCACCCAGCAAAAATCAATTGCCAAACATTTAGGACCAGAGAGGAGTCACCAAGCCAACACACAAATAAAACATGCCCCCCATGCTCCAAAGGTGAGGCCAAGGACAGCTGGCCAAGGGATGACTGCTGCTGGAGCAAAAGGCTTCCCCTAAACAAACCCCAAGCTGTGTTTCAAACCCAGGACGTCCACAGCAGGACAAAAGAGTGAATGCAGAGGCCCGGGACCGGGACAGCAGCGATTGTGCAATGCCTTCAGTGCAGTTGTATAACATCAGTGCACTGCTTTTATGAACTGCTCACAGCCAGACGCAAAAAGCAGCAGCCCAGAGGAAGGGTGGTGTCAACATTACCTTTCATTCACCCGAAAGAAAAGAAGCCGAGCGGGGGGAAAGTAAAAGATTTTGTGTCATTTCGGCTGTTGCACAGCCAAGCAGAGGCGGGGGGGGGGGACCGGTCACTGCACCGGCTGCACCGCAGAGCCCCGCTCGCAACCTCTCCTTGCTGGCCAGCACTATAAACCCGGCAGCCAAGCCAGCCTCTGAGCAGGAAACAAATTAATGTGAGCTGCTCCATTACTATTCTCTCACTAGCATGTAGCGCGTCTTTTGTGGATTATTTTAACAGCAGAAGCCACACACAGGAACACTCGCTGGAGAGATCAGCTTCCATCTGGGTTAACCTGAGAGTTTTCTCCCCTCCAATTTCCTCCAGCACCCACTCAACAGCTTCCCTCCCTATAAAAATATTTGCTCAAAACCATCTTGACATGCAGCTAACAGCCCCATCTGAAAGCAACAAATTTCCCTGGCCAAAAAGGGCAGGAGTGGGGCAGGAAAGAGTATACTCCTCCTGTCCTGCTTCTGCAGGTTTCCCCAAGAGCTGCCCCACAGCACGTTGTGGCACCAAAGCTGCTATCCAGAAACCCCACCCTGATCTCTGGGATGCCTCCTGGTGTTGGGGCACGGCTGTTCCACATGGCCAGGAGTTTCCCTGGACAGCGTGAGTCAGCCCAGGGTAGAGAAGGTCAAATTTTAACCATCCACAAAGCATTCAGCATGTTTCAGCAAGAAGGGCAAATTAACTGAACTTCCTGCACGCCAGGGGCTGCAGCGAGCCCTGCACAAAGCGGCTTCCCCAGGCATCAAAAGCCTGGCACAACACCGCGCCGTCCGCCTGGCCGGGGAATTCTCTGCTTCAGCCTCAAACGAAGCAGCGGCACATTTCCCAATCAGACATCTAAAGCTACGCGCCCTTCAGAGAGTCTCCTATCGCAGCTGGATCGCCAGGCTCCCTGCAGACGCCCTGCTCCCAAAGCCCTTTGATGCTGGCACCCCTGCCCTCTCCTCTGCACCCCGGCCAGCAGATGCGGCCATGCAGCGCTCCCAGGGAGCAGGGCCAGCTGCTGGCTTTGGGGACACTGCAGCAAGGTGGAACAAGGGAGGCTCTGCTTGACAGCACCCCAAAGCCACAGCAGGGTCCACACCTTAGAGGCTGGTGAAACAGCTCCAGCCACCCTTGCTGTCAGCCTCTCTGGGGTGGCTGCGCTGCCTGGGGGCACCTGGCCAGGAGGGCTCTGCAAAGGTTCCTCTGGGAATGCCGAGATCCCACCCAACAGCAGGGGGCTGCTGGAAGGGTTGAATGGAGCAGACACCCAAACTGCACACCAGAGTCTCCCTCTGGGCAGCTGAGCCCCAGACCATGTATGTCTTCTCGGTGACGTACAGCAAAAGTCTTCCAGAGCGCACACCTAAGCAGCTTAAGAGAACAGCACTGACTGTCTGCTCTCAGACTGCTTCAATCAGAGTGATGAGACAACCACCTTTAGCTCACGCAGTGACTTCTTAACTGGAGACAGATCGGCAAAGAGCAGCTTTGCCTACCCAGAGGCACGTGGAGCAACAAGAACATCATCCAGAAAAATAGTAGCAGACCACCACCAGAAAAATACTTAACACAAAACTACAGAAATTCCTCCTTTTGGATCTCTGGAAGCAAACACAAATTTATTGCAAGAAACATTACGGTGTTAAGAGGAAAAAAAATTTAAGATGACAGTACCTGATCCTCCAAACTGAGTGCTCGCTAGGGTCGTGGGTCTGTTTTTTCCATTAGCCACTGGCAGGGGAAACATCTAGAAAAACAAGAAGATGAGAGAGAAGGGAAGAGAAAAGAGATTTCAGTATGTTAGTTTTACTGTGCTGCTGCAAAAGGGGTCAGATGGGCAGGCAGTGGGGGAGGAAAGGGGGAAGAGAAGCACTTTATTGATGCAAAAAACTTTCCTCTCCTTGGGTCCCTGCTACATAGATCAGCTGCAGGAGGGACAGGAGAGCAGCACAGCTGTGCGCTAACATACACATGCATTCCTACGTGCACGAACTTCTCCTGTGTACACAGTGTGTCTGGTTCCTTAGGTACAACTGAAAAGCATCCAAGAAGCATCATTGCTGTGGTCAAAACCAATAGTTTCTTCCCTAACTAATTCACCGAGGCTCAGACTAGAGGGTGTCCCTGGGGCCATGGAGAAAGACCAACTCCATTCATAAAAAGCTAGCAGGGAAACAACAGCACCCCATCGAGACTGCAGCACCCAGCAGAGCTCATTTTATCTCTCAACACCCCAGCACCCGCAGTGGTCTGGGTCCCATCCTATGTCTCGCGCACCCCCAGGCCCATCTCTGGCAACGTGCAGTGCGTGAGGAGGACGCAGGCTGGCACAGACAGAAATGACCGAGCCACAGGCGATGGTGAGGGAAGAGCCCTCCAGCCCCTGGTGCTTCGGGGGCTCTGGCAGTGCCATGACCTAACGCAGCCCTGGGGTCTGGTGGGAGAAGCTACGCCAAGGGCAAAAGTATTTTAACACACAATTAGAAAGATTAACGTATTTTACAGTATCAGTCATTCTGGCTACTTGTTTGCTATACTGCTGCAGCTTCAGTATCACAACTAATCTTCTCCTGCCAGGGAGCTTCCTCAAAAATACTGCATACCTCATCAGCTAACCTGTATAAATATTTTTAATATAAGTTGGGAGGGTTTCAGAAGCTGTTATTTAAAAATTTATATGCACCTGCGTGCAGCAGAAAAGAAAACTAATTCTTCTCCACACAAATGGAGCTCCAGCCAATAAAACAACTGGTGGGAAAACGCTTAGTGAATTAACATTTTAATATCCTTTTACTACTCAACTCAAGATACTTTCACCACCAAGTCATTTGAATTTTTATTATTTTTAGCTTTGCAATGTCTGAGTAACTCAAAAGTTTAATGCTTTGAAGATTAAACAATGTAATGGCACAAGAGCCTACAGAAATGCAGCATTTCATGCCCTGACATAGCTGATGTCTGGCTGTGGTCAGAAACATTCCTTTGTACAAAACCGTCTGCCCAGCTTTGTTTTCACAAATGCCGGGGAGGAAAAAAAAAAAAAGAAAGAAAAAAAAACCCCACACCAACAGTTAAATGTGGTAGAGATGCAAAGAGAGCAGTTAAGAAACCAACTGCCATTCAAAAAAACCAACACAAATTTGGGATCATATATATGTATGCACAGACGCACGTCATGCATATGTTGTATGTATGCATTTAAATAAAGGTGTAAACAGCATTTAAGTATGCAGCTCGCGTGTGGACAATCCCTCCCGCCAGCAGCCAGCCTGCAGACACCTGCCTTCCTATGGCTTCGCCCCCGGCCGTAACCCCCCTCTCCTTACACCCTCCCTAGACACAGCGGGGCAGCGAGAGCCACCGGACGGGGACAGGCACGGCTCGGGGGGGGGGGGGGGGGGGCTCCTGCTGCCACCTCCAGGAGGCTGCTGCCCACCCGGGGTGTGCTCCAGAGTCACCTGGGGTGGGCCGGCAGCCCCACCATGGAATATGCCTTGTTTCCTCAGGAAGGAAGCTGGGCTAGAAAACAAAAACAAACCCTGAGGACACCAAAGACTTGCAGCCTACCTTCCTCTGGGATGCTACAGGTTTCTCCTGCCCCCTACCCTTGCAGGGCAGGGTCGTTTTCAGCAAAGATCACCAAAATCACTGAAAAACGAATTTACAGGGCTGATCCCACTCAACCCGTGCTCACTCCCCTCCTCTTAAGGTAGGGAAAAAGATTAGGTGGTTCAAAACCCCCTTTCCAAGTGGCAATTCTGCATGTGCAAGCGGGAGGGATGGAATGCATGAACATAATGGTACCAAGCAGCAAGAAGCAAGAGGAGGATTAAAAAAAAAAAAAAAGAAAAAGAGAAAAAAAAGCACTGCTGGTTCTTTTTTACGAGCACTTCTGCTTAATACTCGCTGATGCTGAAAAGCCCAAGGTTTGAGCAGCAAACATGAGTGGAGAAAATGAACCACCTTGTTCCATTGTGCAATGCACGCTTTCTACTTCTGCAAAAAAGGTGGTGTCCCCCCCGCCACCGCGCTCGGCAATCCCCAGCATGCCTCCGCACCCGGCCCCACCAGGGATGCCCTCCCCACCGCTCCCCTTCGCCTGCCTTTGCCTGCTTCGAGAGATATTTCGAGACTGATGCAACACCTTCCTTCCTGCTCTCCCTCCCCAAAGGATTAAGAAGTCACAGACCCCTTTCCACACTGAGGCGAGCAGGGATGCTAAAGCAGGGTGATGATGGGGAGGGGGGAACCCTGGGTTACCCCTTGCCTCAATACAGGCTCCAAACACATTTATCGTTTGCCAGCTCCAGGAAATGTTTTGTTTGGGTTTTTTTCTTACTGCCAGCTTGTTTTTCCACTGTGGTGTGGGCTGAAGCAGACCTGGTACGCTGCCTCGAGAAGCCTGGCACAAGTCGTATGTGAAGTGCCGGCTGCCTTTGCCGGCGTATGTCACTCACAGGCAAAGTTCACCCAGCCACTGCGAATTTCCTTTCTGCTTTAAAAATATACAGGGTGGAGGGAGGAGGCCAACGGGAGCTGGCACGAACCGGAGGGACCCAGGCATCAAGGAGGGACCCAGGCATGAGCATCTGAACAGCTGTAATTGGGTCATTACTTGGCCTTTGTTGGATTTGAATAATGTAGATTTAAACAGTTAGGTAAAATCCCCCCTCTTAAGTCTCTGTATTTGGTTCCTCAAGCCCTGTCTCCAGCCTCCCTGACAGCTCACAACAACTTCTGTGTACCCTTGGAGCTCAGTTTCCACCCCTCCCAAAGAATTTATTCTCCCTGGCTAAAAGATGCAAATCCAGCACATGGGAAGATCCAAACACCTGCACCTGCCACCAGGGAGGTTATAGCTAAGAGACCCCATGCTTTCAACAGCAAACTCCTAAGGCAAGAAAGGGAATTTGCCAGACAGAAGTACAGTATCAGCAGCATTTCATTTATTGCGCACTTCTACCAGTGCATCGGTGTTTTCAAATTAAATAGCTGTTTTCACTTTCTCCGCTCTTCCACCTTATGAACTCCAGGCTAAACCAACCTCAGGCCTGAACTCAAAACCTGAAATCTATTTTGCAGTGTGGAAAGTATCCAGCTGTTAATTCAGAGAGAAGAGGGAATTGGACTCAATAAACATTGCCAGCAGGATATTTTATACGTGTTCATTTAAGACAGACCTTCCTGACTACAGCCCCAAACATCCACCACGGCGTAAAGTCAAACTTTACAACTGCTTCGCTCTGAACAAAAGTGAGAGTTTTATCGTGGAAACACAGGCGGTGCACCTCAGTTGGAGCAGGGTGCAGGGCACAGCTTCAGCATCCTCCAGCAGGGCAGAAGCATCAGCAAGGGCAGAAGGAGCTTGCTCAAGCCCTGCTTGCTGGTAACAGTTTGGCTTTCACCCCCAGTTTGATGGCTGGAGCTATAAGGGCTGGCATGCAACAAGAGCAGTCACTTGCCGAGAAATCAGACGGCAGGTCCTATGTGACTGCTCAAGCCCCTGCCCACCCTGCAGCATCTCATCAAGCTAGAAACCCACCCTGACAACTAGCATCCCTGCAGCATATGGTTAATACTCTGCTAATAATCACGGCTGTTAACAGCATTTCACTTCTGCCAGAGACCTAGGCTGGCACAGAGCCGCCTGCCTCTCTGTCGAGCTTGGCAGGCGTGCCCTGTGGCACGGACAGGCCCCCAACCCCGTCCGCCTGCCTGGGCTGCTCCATCCCGGCTCCCCCCATGCCACGGGGTGCCTCTGCCCTCCGAGCACCCCAGCCCAGCTGGGATACCTGCCCATACCTTCGCACAACACACCAACAAGGGCAGCATGGCACAGCCGAGATGCCACCCAGGATAACCATGGCGAGTCCTCGTGGCCGAGCATCTCCCGACAGCACAGACCAAAGGTAGCCCCCGCCATACCGTACGCAGCCCAGGCCAAGCTGCCGAGCCAGGCTCAAAGGACAACGCACCCAAACCCACACCTAATAAGTTAAGCTGGCAACTCAAATCTATAGGCAGGATGCTTTCTCGAAAGCTCTCCTCCAGATTTGCAAGCCCGTCCTGGACAACTGCCAGGGAGTGGTGGTGAAAGAAAGCTCACAAATTACCTGTACTTTGGGGCAATTATAAAAGGCAATTTGTTCAGAGGTAGAGGTAAGCACGCTGCCGTGCACACCCCAAAGCAGCAATGAGACTACACAGCTGGGTGTCTGGCTCTGCCTCACTTAGACACACGTTACAGGTTCCTTTGATTTTCACCCTTATTGGCAAATTGCATTGGCACAAAGCTTTGGGTGAGTGCTTTGCAGCTCAATAACTACCCAATGTATTTATTTATTATTAAAGGCACCAGCCTTTCTTTTCAGGACCATAAGTTCAATTCATAGCACCTCACACACCCTGCCATTTACTGACCCCACGAACTCACATCCTGACTACACAAGCCCATTAGGGCCAGACCTTAAAATTCACTTGCTGCACAGCAAAAACACAGCGCAGACCTGAAGCAGAGACTACTGGGGTTGAACGTATTTTCTCTAGAAAAAAGGAATTAAAATACTGATCTGAAGCAAATGCTTCCAGCTGCTCTGAATCTCTCTAGTCTTCCCTCCCATCTACTCTCCTGGAGAGGACTAGTGGACCGATGCTCTACTCCTGCTTATTCAAAGAAAAATATAAATACACTTGAAAGGGTGAGCTTTGTGGTCAAAAAGCCTGCATCCCAATGACACGGGGAGAGCAACCCATGGAGCAGCCTCTCTGACGATGCCAGGGTGAAGACAGTCTGCTAACTAGGAAGCTTCCCGGTTTAGCCACTCATCCTTCAGGAGAGATGTTAATATTCCCCTTATGCAAACTCAGGAGAAGAGTGTGCATGTGCAGAGATGAGGGTTTGTGAAACAGATCTGGCTCAAATCCAGACTGTGTCGGAGCCCATCGGCCAACTTATACTGGAGGGAACATCTTCAAACTATTTGCTGGCAAATGACATTTGCAGGCCTTGATCCTGCAAGCAGCCTCCCCCAGTGCTGCCGCTGAATGCGTGAGCCTTACACGAACGCAGAACAAGTTCTGGTCATTCCCAGGTTGAGACCAGCATAAAAAGCATTGGAATTGAACCCAAATTCAACCATTCAGATTAACCTCCAACAACAGAAACATTAGTGTACAAAGGGAACAGGTCAGGATCCCTTCAGGGAACACAGCTCTCAGCAGGCAGACAAGGATGGTTCGCTAAATTTGAAAATAAGCTCTTGGCGTTTTCTTTAAAGCTCTGAACAGTGAGTGCGAATTGATTTTTTTCTAAGGGGGAGAAAAAGCAAAGCAGGAGCCACTGCAGTCCCGGCCAGGGAGCAAGATTATGGGTTACTGACCTGGAAAGCTCCAGGGCTCCTGCCAACCCACCAGACCTCTGAGATGAGAGAGGGACAAATAACCACGCACCACTCCTCAGCAAGCCCTGAACATGCTCCTATTTTCAAACACACACCACCGGGGCAGTCCCCCTGCCAACTGTAAAACATACTACTGTAACAATACATCACTGGTAATTTAATGGAACCAGCCTCCCAATAGAAGCAGGAAACTGGGAGAACTGGGCCTCTCCTGCAGAAGTGCTCTTTGGGGAACAAAGAGACCTCACCACTGACCCCCACCTCCAGCATGGAGCCCTGCTGGGACAGGTACAAGCCCCAGCCGTATAAAAAGGTTTATTTCCTGGGTTGGTTCCATTGTTAAACCTCAGCAGCTGAGTCTCAGCACTTCCCACGAGTGTCACAGGTACCAGGACAGCAGGTGCCCCTAGCTCTGCCACTGCTTTTCCCCCTTTACTCCTTCTCCAAGGGGCCAGAAAAATCAGCCCAGCAGGGACATGAGCTGGGTGACCCAGGACAGCCCAGAGCCACAGCAGTGACACTCATGGTTATTCCTCCTTGCGGAGCTGTTTTTTCTATCTTTGCAGCACGTTTGCTTATCTAAAAAGCAAGACGCACACTTCAAGTGCCATGAGGGTGCAACACACAACAGAGGAACCCAAGAGAAAGTTATTTTCTTTTGAACGTAAGCTCTCCCCTCCACAAGTCAGCTGCCAACGACAGCCAGCGCTGGTGCAGCAAGCGCACAGCACACACATCGCCAACCCTGGATGGCAGCACAGATGGGGACTAACCCTCGCTCTGCTACAACTACAAGGGGCTTCTCCTCCCTCTGAGCTGTGCACACCCTTCTGTGGGAACTCTTAGGTCCTGTTTCTTTGAAAATCAACAGCTCCTAAATGCAGCTAAAGGTTTCCAGGATACAGAAGAGCAGAGTGTGGGGAACACAAGTGTCCAACTCCTGCAAAAATCATGCACTGGAAAGCTTGGACATTTGAAACTGTGACAGAATAACCTGTGGGAGCAAAAGTTTAATAGTCTGGATCTGGGGAGAGGAAAAAAAGCTTGATTAATCAGCTACTGAAGTTACATCTTTGCATGGCTTCAGAAACAGTCCACCCAGCCCATTTCACAGTGAGCATTTAAACAGAGAACACACAACTCCATCACATTTCCCCAGAATTTCCCACCAAAAAAATCCCAACAAATCCAACCCACCTCTCAGTGCTCCCTGCAAGGAAACAATATACGCTGGGGGGGGGGGGGGGGGGGGGGGGGGGAAGAGGAGGGGCAGAAGCTTTGCTTTAACTTGAAAATAAACAAGTTGCAGCACATGTGCACGCACACAAACAGGGCACATCTGAAACCCATCATGTCCAATTTACAGGCTCACATTTCCTCCCCTTCTGCAGTGCCAAAACACTGCGCACAAGCAAAGCCCCGGGGCCTTTAAAGCCCCCCGGCCGCGCTCCCTTACCATACTGAAGTCCAGCAGGTCACTGAGCTCTTTGTCTGTCCCAACTGCAGCCATTCTCTGCTGCTGCTGATTCATACTCCCACAGACTCAACAGTGGCAGTCCTAGAGAAAGCGAGGGGGAGGGGAAAGAGATATTTTAATGACTACGGCAAACTACCCACCCCATTGATGAATATTTTAAAAAGACAAGAGAGAGAAAGGGGCGAGAAAAGAAAAATCCTTTGCGTGTCTCCAGCATCCAACTCCTCCGCTGAGAGCACAGTCGGAGTCCTCACATAGCACCCAAAGGCAGGAACAAGCACTCTATTGACCAGACACACTTGTATGTTAGTTTTTTGCTGCCAATTCCACTAGTTCGGGCCAATTCTGTTCCTGGCGTGTGGCAAATGAAGGGAAAAAAAAAAAAAAAAAAGAAGAGTCAACTCATTTATCAAAGGGTTCAGGCAAGTTATCACTCAGGCGCTTGTCTGGCTCAGCTTGCCCCCACTCCTTCCCCCACACTCTCACTCCCCGCAGGAGGCTCTCTTGTCCTTGCCTAGTTTTGTTTAAAAAAAAAAAAAAAAAAAAGTCTGATCTTATGCCTCTTTCCTTTGGGTTGCCGAGCACCTGCAGCTGCTTTTTCAGGGGCTGAGTTTGGGGATGCCCAGCCAGGCTGTACCCAGTGAGAACTGAACCTCTCTGCTCCCAAAAGAGATTGGGAAAAAAAAAAAATTTTGTTTTCGGAGGGTTTTGCAAAAATAAAGCCCTCCAGGCAACCTTGTGAGATAGGTAAATATTATTCTTCCTAATTTTACAGATTATTTTTTTTAAAGGGAGACTGATCTTTTTGGCCAGCTCACTATGATAGAAAAATATTTCTTTGGGAGGGAGGAAGGGAGGCCTGGGATGAGATAAAAGATTCCCTTTTTTTTCCTTTTTTTTTTTTTTTTTTTTTTAGGAACTCATTCATGGTTACAAAGGGCAGCTGGCCAATAAATTTAACTCATTAATCATACGGGTAAAAAAAAAAAAAAAAAAAAAAGAAGGGGGGGAGAAAACTCTGTGCAATCCAAAATGTTTGTAGGCTGTGCCTGCTCAGTCACCACATTTCAATGAAGTTTTTTTTAAAAAAAAAAAAAACAAAAAACAACCAAAAAATGCTGAAATCAGCCCAGCATGTACAAACCCTTGGCCACTATGTATATATAAAAAAAAAAAAAAAAAAAAAAAAAAAAAACAACCAGCCTGGGGATTTTTTTTTTTTTAAACTTCTTTTCTTTAAAAAGCGTTTAAGTGTCATCGATGCATCTGGTCAGTATTTTTAAAGCAACTTTACCAACGCGCTGCCCCAGCCTGGGGGGAGATGCGGTTAGAGCCCGGAGGGACCCCCGGTGCTGCCGGGGGGAGGGGGCAGCCCCTCAGCAGCCCCCCCCAAACCCCCCACCCCTTGAACAACACCCCGAATTCAGCGCGGGAGGTTATTTTTACATCCACCCCCCCTCTCCCCGCTCCTATTTTTAGCTGCCCCCGCAGAGCGCGGGCAGGCTGAGCCCGGCCCCGGCCCGGCAGGGCTCCCCCCCCGGCCCGGCCCGGCTCCCCCCGCCGCGGCGGCACAAAGGCCGGGCAGGACCCGCGGCGGAGCGGGGTAAGGCGGCAGATGTCCGCGCTTCCCCCCGGCCTCGGACAAAGGCCCGGCCGCCCCGGGACACGCGTGGGCCCGGCCAGGCCGGACCGGGCCCAACTAGGCCGGACCGAGCCCCGCTCGCCCCTCGCCGAGCCCCGCCGGGGGGGCTGACGGGGGGAACGGGACGCGCGTTGCTTCCCCCCTCCCCACTGCAGGGGGGACGGCGAAGTGGGTCACTGCCCCCCGCCGACTCCCCGGCCGGGGGGGGGCACAACGGGCTGCCCCCGCCCAGGGCGGAGGGAGGAGGCCGACTCGGGCCCCCACGGGCTCCCTCGCTGCCGCGGGTGGGAGCAGGCTGCCCGCCGCGCCACGGGGGGAGGCCGAAGCAGCGCCCCCCCCCCTCCCCAGCCCCGTTGGCTCCCCCAACTTCTGCAGCCCCCCGCCGCCCCCGTGTGCCCAAACCGGGCTGAAGTTCGCAGCACGACCGCGGCCCGGCCCCCCACGCCGGGGAAGGGAAGGGGGAACCCCCCTTCAACGCGCCGTACGGACCCCCCAGCACGTCCGGCCCCCCCTCCCCCGCGCCCCGGCAAACTTTGCCGGGAGCCGGCAGCGCCCGGGACAATGGAGCCCGGCCCGGCCCCGGCCCGGCAGCCTCACAGCCACCGCGCCGGGACCCCCACCACCCGCGACACCGGCGGGCACGCTCCCGTACTGCATTATTCGCTTTATTATCATTATTTTTTATTCTTTTTTTTTTTACCTGTTCCGGGGCAGGTGCGGCCCCCCCGTGCGTGCGCGGGGGAGGGGAAGCGCATGAAGGTCCCGCGGGCGGGCAGCGGGGCGGGCGGCGGCCGCGGCGCCCAGGGCCGGCGGGCGGCGGCGGCGGCGCCTATTGTTCTCGCGCCGCCGGCGGATACAATGTAGCGAAGCGGCGCGATCGCCCCGCACCGGGCGGCGCGTGCGCCCCGGCCCGGCCCGCCCCGCGCCCCCGCCCCCCCCCCCGGCCGCCCCGGGCCGCCGGGCCCTAACGCTGCTGCTGCCGCCGCTCCGCCTCCCGCTCTTGCCGCTGCTGCTGCCCCCGCCGGCACCGCTGCCTCCGCATGGTCCCCCCGCGGCGGCGGCGGCGGCGGGGCGGACGCGACGGCCCCCCCCCCCCCCGGCACACACCCCCCGCACACACCCCCCGCCTCACAGCCCGCCCCTGCGCGGCGCTCCGCCTCCCCCCGCTGTATCCCTCCGCACAGGTGATGAGAGGAAAAAGGCTTCCCCACGCGTACCTCGCGGCCGCGGGCGTAAGCGGGGCGGCAGATGTTGCGGCAGGGCGGGCCCCGACGGCAGCGCGGAGGGGGGGGAGGGGAGGCGAGGCAGTCCCCCGCTCCGTGGGGGACTATGTTTCTTGGCGGAGGGGAACGGAGAGACATAGTACCGAGGGGCGGAGCGACGCGGCCGTGACGACACGGGACCTCCGGCAGATGGACTGATAAGGCCGCAGGGCGCCGTCCAACAGGAGGGCTACGCCGCTCCGAGTGGCAGGCCGTCTGGCCAACCAGAGTGCGCCCTGTCCCGGTCCCCGCCCACCGAGCGCGGGGGCGGAGCGCGGGGGAGGCCGGGGGTGGCCGCTGGTTCACGTCGCCGCCCGCAGCTTCTCCGGCGGGGCCGGCCCTGGGTAGGGGTTCCGCCGCGGGCCCAGCGACACTCCCGGGCCTACCCCCGCCCCGCCTGGCAGCAGCCGCCTTACGGCTGGACGCCCCCCCGGTGCCCCCCGTGGGGTGGCATCGCTCGGGGCAGCCCCGCGCGTGGGATCGAGGACCCGGCGAGACCGGCCCTGCGGCCGCGGCCTGGCCCCGCCATCCCCTCAGGGTGTCCCGGCAGCCTCGTGGTGCTGGGGCGGTCGGGTCAGCTCGCCACAGGGCAGCCCCGCCGGGCCTGGCCAGGCCCAGCAGCGTGGGGTAACGCGGGCAGTACTGCGGGGCCTGGGCCGGCAAGGCCTGCCCGTGCTGCCTGCACTCCTGCTCATGCTCCTGCCATGCTGCCCATGCTCCTGCTTGTGCTTCTGCCCATGTTGCCCGTGCTTCTGCCCATGCTCCTGCGCATGCTGCCCATGCTCCTGCCTGCACTGCCAGCACTCCTGCCCATGCTACCCACACTCCTGCCTGCGCTGCCTGTGCTTCTGCCCATGCTCCCGTCTGCACTGCCTGTCTCCTGCTTGCACTCCTGCCCACACTGCCAATGCTCCTGCCTGTGCTGCCTGCACTCCTGCCTGCCAGCACTGCCTTAGCTCCCCAGCAGCGCAGCAGGCATTGTGATGTAAAGTCAGTGTTGTACATTATCTATATAATGCATACTGTATATTACCTCTGCAGCTCTGGGCCCGTTTTCCCCCCGGCTTGGCGGTGCAGCGGGCTGCTAGCAGGCAGGGCCCATAGGGGCTGTGCCGTGCTGTGCCATGCCAGTGTCCTGCTCGCTGGGCCAGGGGCAGCCACTGCTCAGGGGTTCCCCCGGTGCCCGGGGAGCTGCTTCCCCCATGAGGCTGCTCTATTCTTCAGTGGCTTTTTTAAATGCTACCTGGGGAGAAGGGAGTGGGGTTTGGGGACTCAGGGGCTCCCCATGGTGCAAGCGCAGAGGCAGCAGCATGTGGTGTGGGTGGGGGGCTGCCTCAGCCAGCCTCACCGGCATCTGCTGGGGGGGTTGCAGGGTTAGCATGGATGCTACCTGCTCCCCTGCTGCCTCTGCCCTGCCTGCTCAGCTTCAGAGCTGTGGGTCAGCAAGGCTGCTCCCGTTTTTTGCTTCGCCTGACCCCCCCTCCACAGCCAGGGTCCTGGGCCAGCTGTCACCTGGACCATCAGGCCATTTGGCTTTGTAATTTTTAATTATATTTTTTTAAGCAGAAAGAATTGTCTGCATTTAAATGGGGTCATGGACCAAAGTCATCTCCTGTCCTTGGGGATGGACCTTCCCAGGGGTGAGAGCAGCCCCCGCCCCGATTTGGCAAGGCCAGGGGTGTCCCTGGGCTGGCCCGTGGCAAGGTGTGCCATGGGGCTGGCACTCACATGGCCACTGTGCCCCTCCAAGAGGAGCGTGCTCCCCTGGAAGGTGGGATCCAGCTGCCCTGGGCACATCCCGCACCGATCCCAGTGTGGCACGGTGGGCTGAGCATTGCTCTGGCACTGCCGCTTCCCTGCCCGCAGCCAGCCCCGGCAAGGACCCCAGCCAGGGGAATCGCTGCCTGGCTCAGGGCAGGAGGATGGGCAGGGCAGGGATGGGGCTAAGGCGCTACAGGCAGCTGATGGCAGGAATCAGCATGGGGCTGAGCCTTGGCCTAATGAGATGGCAGAGATGCAACCCCCCAGCCTGTGCTACGTGTTCCCCCTACTCCCAAAGGAAAGGGAGCGCTGCCTCGTCACCCCGCTCTGCAGAAAGAGGCTAGTTGCCTTTTCCTTCATGCATGATGCCCCTCGGGTGGCTGCCCACCCTGTGGCGCCCCAAGCCCAGCTGCTCTCCCCCACCGTGAGGTGTGGGGCCAGCACCTCCCGCCAGCATCACCCTTCTTCCTCCGCTCCCCCTCTGCCTTCCGCTCTTGGGGATGACAAGGAGAAGATGAAACATTTCCCTAACACAATTATATTCTAATTTTGCGTCTGTGGCCATCATTTCCCTGTCAACAATTATAACTAAACCTCAGAGCCCAGCTATCCTGCTGCTGGTGGCCATGCAAAGCCACAGGACACAGAGCCATGGCGGGCAGGACCCTTGCAGGCATCCCCCGGGCATCCGCGGCTGGGACAGCAGCAGGTGAAAGTCGAGGGGAGATTTTCTTGCTCTGAGCTGTTTTGGTCACTGTGCATCTTTGGCTATGTTGAAAATCGACTTTGAAGTGTTCATCTTCCTGGTGGCATCGTGGCAAGAAGCATGTCCCCAGGCCTGCCTGTGGGGAACCAGGGAGGCTTAAAAGTCCTTCGGCATCATGGGTTTTTTCTTGAAGCTGAGAAGTTCCCCCTTCCAGTTCACAGCACGGCCCTTCAATTTCCTATTTCAGGCTATTTTGGCACAAGACAGGAGGAAGCAGAAGGGATGGGGGGAATACACAGAGGGGTACCACCAGCATGCCGTGCCGACATCTCCTCCCAGGACACTGGAGGGGCTTCAGTGACATTCTCTGCCTGGAGATGCACTGGAGCGCCTATCACCATATTGATAAACATTCTTTGGAACTACTCTTGACGGCAGGGGTAAGAACAGGAGTCAGTCTATTAGTACCTCAGCACTTCTGTTTCCAACCAATTTCAAAAAAAAAAAAAAAATCCACAAGACTTTGCTGCCAGCCTGCCTGCCTGGTGTTTTAATACTGATTGTATTAATACTCATGATGTGGTGTGAGATACAGGCCAACCCCAGCCCCTTGCCCTTGCGTAGCGCATAAAACACAGCAGTGTGGCATGGGCGGCAGCTTGAGTTCTCATTGCTTCCACCCCCTGAATCTTTGGGGTGGGGATGGCAGCCTTCATCATCTTCGCAACTGTTAGCACTAATAGCATACGGCTAAGTCGTCCATGGAACTGAGATCGTATCGTAGTCCTGCGACAACAAGAGCTGTGGCTTAAATAAAATGCGGTTTCACAATGACTCTTGTGGTACTCAGAGCTGGTGATGGCAGGGGAAAAAAACCATTGCAGGTTCCAGGGCAGGCACTGGTCAAAGGAGGACACGGCATGGAGACCTTCCCCCCCTCCCCGGCCCCGGCCCTGGTGGGTTATCGCCCAAGGCTCGGCTCCTGACTGAGCCCTGCTGGAAGGGGAAGAGCCCACTCGGGCAAGAGCCCACTCGTGCCATGCTCCCTCTTTGGAGGAACAGCAGCTGTTGTTGCAAAAGCATTTGCTACCTTTGAGAAGGGCTTTGCAGCCCTGGAAGCCAGTGGTGAACCCAGCACTTGCTGGTGGGGCCAGAGCAGCCCAGCCACTCTCCAGGCATCCAGTGCTGGACCCCCAGCAAAGAGCCTCCAGCTCCACCCGCGCTGGGTTGGCCATCATCCCGGCAAATCCCATGGAAACGAGTCCCTTGGTTGCTGTATATAATGCAGCCGATGTCCCTCAGCTTTACTTTCAGGACTGCTCACTGTCCCCTTCCCAAGGTCCCTTCCTGGTCCCCAGCTCCATCCCTGCATCCCTGCAGCAGGGCAGGGCACTGGCTGCCCTGGAAAGTGCTGGTGAGTTAATAGTTCTGCAAGAATCAAACAAATCCCACTGGGGAGCCAAACCCAGGTTCATCCGTCACCTCCCCCCAGTACAATGCCGTGTTGGCAGCGCATGTCAGGAGAAACAACAAGCAGGAAAATATCAATAAGCAACAGTGCTGGTGGCGGTGGCGTGGTGGTGCCTTCGCCAGCCTGCGCAGTGCTGGGTTTTCTGCTTCCCACTCCGGGGATTTCCCCACATTACAATTTTTGCAGAGAAACAACATCCCCTTATAGCCCTTGACTGAGGTCCAGGGGCTTTGGCCAGCTCTGAGCTCCAGCCGTGACGCGCTCCCTGCCCCGGGTCTCACTCCCCACGTGCGCAGTGCAGCCGTGGCAGGGCTGGGTGCAGGCTTTGCAGCTCCTGGCGTAGCCACCGCCTCCTTGCCACTGAGGCCCGGGCAGGTTGTGACATGCAATAAGGCAGGAGTCAGCAGACGCACCGTTCTCCACAAGAAGATGAAAATTACTCTGGTCGGGTCTTTCTGTTTTTCTGTGGCCTTGGTTCCCCCTCAGTGCAGTGACAGCAGGACCAAACCACTCGTGTGAAACCCTTGGATGTCTCTGTAGGTGCAGTTGGGGATATGGCAGTGGTGTGTCAGCCCACGCCAGCATCCCCGGGCAGGGGAGAACCGAACAAGCCCCGTGTTGGAAATCTCATGGCAGAAACCTGCCCTGCATCCCAGCCACATTCCCAGAGCCCAAACCAGCCGAGCCATGTAACTTGTCACCGAGGAGGCACAGGACCCGTTGCTGCCTGCAGGGAAGGGGCTGCTGGCGCAGCAGAAAAGGCTGGAACCTGAAACAGGCTGGATGGACACTTGCCCAAAGGTGGCTTTGGGGCAGGTTGTTCTGCCTCTGGGCTTGCATCCTGGCCTGTCACTGTCCCCATGTCACCTTCTGGTGGCTTGGGAGGGTCTGGGAAAGGCTCGCTGCGGTCCTTGGCCAGGAGAGCCTGGGAGTGCTGGGCTGGTCCTGTCCAAGTATTGCGGCAATATCTGGGGGAGGCTCCAGCGCCAGCAGGGGCTGCGGGACACTGGCCACCGCCGCTTCCCTTGGAGCCTCCCACCCCCTCTTACAAAACTGAAAATTAATGAAAGTTCAGGTCAGTGCTGGGCAACAAAACAGGCTTTAAAAAAACAGACACTGGAGCAAAATCCCCATTTCCCTGGAATTTCCCTCGAGCAGGGCTGCTTTCCCAGGACGTGATGTGATTCCTTGGGCACGGCGCTGCTTGCTGGGACCTGCCCCCCATTTGGGACCCAGACTCTTGCCCCTTTAACGACTGGGGACATGGTGTGACAGCCACCCACACCGCGAGGGACCTTATGAGACGGATGGGCCAGGACCACCCAGCGAGGCCACTGGCTGCATGAAGTCCCTGTGCAAAGCCCCCCTGCCCCTAAAAATCCAGGCAGACTGAAGAGGTCCCCTCTGCAAGAGGGACAGTGAGGGGCAGGACTGGGCAAGCAACTCCCGCCCAGAGCCGAGGGTTGGGGGTGCCATCCTGCCCCCCAGCCCCCACTTCATTCCAGTTTCAGGGAGGTAAAACAAACTGGGAGTTGCAGAGCATTGCTGGTTGCTGGCACCATGGAGGATGCTCCCACAGGTGCCCATCCCTGGAGCCACGGAGACGTGGACCAGCGTGTGGCCACCTTGCTGGGAGTCCCGGGGCCAGGGGGCCGGTGGGAGCTTGGGGTTTCGTGCTGGATCCCAGTGACTTTAAGGAGCAAGTTTGAGTTCATATTTGCATTTAGTCACAGTGTGAGTCAGACATTCCAGCCCCGGCTGCCGAAATGCCTCAGCTCTGACTTCTGATTTCCCACTGCAACCTCGGGGGGGGTTTTTTGATTGGTTTTTTTTTTCCCCTGCTCTTTCCCTTTCTCCTCTTTTTCTTCCCTTTCTAGCCTATCCTTTTTGGCCAGCCCCCTTTCGAAGGCAGGTCAAGCTCCCGTGGGAGCAGAGCCAGCACTGGGCACAGGGCAGCGATGATGCTGCCGGGGGAGAAAGGACAGGGCAGCAGGGTGGTCATGGGCATCCCAGAAAATTTATTTTTCCCTGTAGCATTGGGGAGCCAAGGAGGGGGTTAAACCCTGCCAGACAGTCCAGCTGTGGAGGGGGTTGAGCCAGGGAGCCCCCCCACATCCCTCCAGCAACTGTGGGTGGGATGTGGGGGTGGCAGGAGCCCTGCTGAAGCTACCGGTAGCTTTTGGCTACCCCGGCCATCACAGAAAGAGCCCAGGACAGGGCAAAACTTGGGGGGGGGGGGGGAGTGGAGAGGGGAAGGAAACGGGGACCCTCCCTGGAAAAGCCCACCAGACCCCCTACGCCATTGCAGGATACATGCCAGGCTTGCACAGATTTATTTGTCCTCAGCAAAGCGCCAGTTCTTGATTCGTAACGTTTTTAATTCAAAAAGCTCTGTTGGCACGGAATAGGGAATAGGGATCCAACCAGCCTCCCCCCTGCCCCCCACCCGCCAGCTGCCCCTTGCTGCCCCCCTGCAGGCACTGGGCACCTGGATCCGGGTCCTGCAGGAGCGTTGGGGATGCCCAGCCCAGCCCTAGGGGTGCTGGACCCCCTGAGCCAAGGGCTGGGGGAAGGAGATATGCTGAGTATTTGGACAGAAAGGCAGTTTTGTTTTTGGTTTCCTGAATGATGCATTCCACATGGCGTTGCATCACGCACAGCTGTTACATCACTTTAGCCAGGAAATTTAAAACAAGTGGCCTGGGCTGGAAACGGTGGTTTAATTATTATTTATGGACAACAACAACAACAGGGAGAGAGAAAAACTTCCTCAAACCTCTTTTTTTTTTTTTTCCTTTTTTCAAACCCGCCCATCTCTCACATTACAGCAACTTGGTCCCCAGCTCCCTCCCAGCCCGTGTGGTAGTGCAGCAGCCAGGACTCCACGGGGATGGGCTCTTGGCAAGGACAGGCTTTGGGCTTGGCTCACGCTCGCTTGGCCAGTGGCTATGGACCCTTTGGCCATGCTGTGCCCCTCTCCTCCAAGGGTGCTGCCTCCTTCCTGGCCACCCATGCAGCAGAGCAGGGCACCCTTCACCCCTGGCCACTGCAGGGGTGCCACTCGGCCCAGGGTATGGTTGCTTCTTCTGCCAAAGGGTGAGCAAGTGCCACCGGCAGCTGCCCGAGAGCATCACTGGCATCACTGAGAGCATCCCTTCGGGTGCCATTTGGTACCAGCGACGGCCCCCACAGCCCCCCATGACATGCACCGCTGTTACAAGCCCATCAGCTGAGTCATGACAGTCGGTATCTCCTGTGGGACACTCTAGAGTCGCATGGCAGATCCCAGTTCACCCCTGGGGCTACCCATCAGTATGGGCTGCCTGCATGTCTCGGGGGACTGGCCCTTGGCACAGCGGTGGGGGACACCAGTGGCGGTGATGGGTCCTCTTCTCTGACCTATTTTGCTCCTTTTCTTCCAGTGTGGACAGAAGTGATGCCGAGAGCATGACCGTCCTCCCTGCCTTCACATGGGGGCATTAGGGACCTTCTTGGCCCTCTCTTCTTTCATCCTCTCTTTTGGGCACTGCATAGAGCAGAGACATCAGTGGCTGGGGGAGGCACTGGGGGGAACAGGGCACAGCCCAGGCCTCACTTGGGACTTGCTGGGAAGCCAGGTTGTGGTGGGACTGGCCAGATCCAGCCCTGCAGAGCAGCACAGACACAGCATCCACGTCTGCTCCCCTCCCAGCCTGGGGCAGAGCTGGGATAGAAACTTCTCAACTGCACATTGAAAAGCTTCAGGGCAGCTCGTTGGAAAACTCAGTGGGGAATTCTGCTGTGCGCAAAATGCAAATGTTGGAAATGCAAACATGCTCCATCAAAACACTGCCACGACGACGACAAACGCTCCGGCTGCCTCCCACCACCCCTTGCCCCTTCTCTCCCTGATTATACCCAGAATCACGTTTTCCAGCCTGTCATCTGGAGACTACTGGGTGCTGATGGGACCCCTGGGAAATGCGAGGTTGCGCTGCTGCACAGCACACCCCAGCCCCATGGGGTCTCCCAGGGGCTCAGGGGAAAGTGCTCCCCAAACTGTGATGCTTAGATAACTCGGTTGTAAAGAAATCCCACCCTGAGTGCCCCAGGTCAAGGGTGCCTTTTGCCCCCCCGGCAGCAGGATAGAGCCCCCCAGCACAGCAGAGCCTAGGGATGCTGCCTGGGGGGAGCTTGGAAAAGCTGCCTTAAAACCAACCAAAACCCAGCTGGGGTTATGAGAGAGCCCTTGGCACGGTGTGCTGGAGGAGGCAGCGCGGCGGCCCCCCAACCCCAGGTGGAGTTCCCCCCCCGCCGTGCCACTGCAGCCCGCGGCCCAGGATAGCATCCGCCTACGAACAGGAAACCCTCTGTATGTGTTTGCCGGGGCGGGGGGCCCAGGGAATCTCCTCTGAATGGAAAGAAAAGGCACCCCCGCACCCAGAGACCATTTCTGCGCCTTCTGCAAGGTGTGGGGGATCTCCGAGGGTGCCCTGACCCCAGTGCCCTGCGGGGGCCGGTGGGGACCGTCTTCCCCTGCCAGGATGCAGGGGCGAAGGCTGCTGCGGCTGCGACAGCCCGTGGGTGGGAGAAAGTTAATGGCAGGGGAAGATCCTGCTGGGAAAAGGTTGAAGGGAGCCTGGTCCCCGGCTGAGCAGGCAGCCCCAGTCTGGGCAGAGGCTCCAGGGAAGGGGGATGGGAACAGGGAGAGGGAGAGGAGGGAAGGAGCGAGAGGGAAAAGAAGAGAAAGATGGAGGAAACAGCTGTCGCAGGGGTTGGGTGCGGAGCAGGGGATGGGGACGGGAGCTTTGCCCATGGGTGCTGTCCAGGATGCCGAATAGGGTGTCCAGCACCTCTTCACAGGTGAAAACAGCAGGATCTGAGGGCAGTTGTCAAACCTGGAGGTAAATATTCCCCATGGACAGGGAAAGTGGCAGCACCCATCTAAAGGACTGCCAATATAGCCCCTGCCAGTGGGAAAAAGCCCCCTCCACCCCCCCAAAAGCCCCGGTGAGGAAGGGCCAGGAGGAGATGGCAGGTTTTTGCCTTGGCTGAGCTGGGGGTTTGAAGGCTGCTGGGATGTAAATGTGTCATCAGCAGGGTGCCTTCCCGGCCTCTTCAAGCTAAACAGCTAAATAAACACGTCGTCATTGCCGTGTGTGAGCCTCAGAAAGTTTCAATTTGCAAACGTGACCCAAAGCGGAGCTGCTCCGCACGCCGGGACACCGGGGACCTCGGTGGCCTCTGTGCCTTTTCCGTGGGGGAAGGAGAAGACATTGGCAGTGCCTCTTTGGGACCGGCCAGGGGATTTCCCTTCCATACCCAGATTTCTTCCCTTCCTGGGTGTTGTGATACAATGTCAAGTTTCAGCATCATTTGAGGAGTAATAGAAACCAACCCGGTGAGGTGAGACCCTGCTCCAGGCTCCTTCCCCACCACGGGGCATGGCCAGGGGAGGGGGTGCCAGATCCTGGGGACAGCTCTCACCGCAGCAGGGGTGGGCTCAAGCCTCTGCTCCAGCAAAATAAGGGTTTGCCGTGGGTCCCATCTCAGCCCCATTTTCCATCCTCCCTCCTCTTAGCCCAGGTTTGGGCACCACCTGCCCCCCAGCTGCCTGCCCGCTGCTGGATCCAGCCCTATGGGCATGGGGGACATCCAGTCTGGCCCCATCCTCTTCTGTACTGCTCCAGTCTTTGACCTCTCTGTCTGCACCGTGTCCTCGTCCCACTGCAGGTGGCTCTGGGATGGGTGGAAGATGCTGAAAACTCCCCCAAAATCTGGGCTTGGGCACAGGAGACCAACCTGACCGTGAGCAGGCACCCGAAAGCCGACCTGCTGCCCTGGAGAAAGTGGCCCTGAGTGACCTAAATGTATAGCTCAGCACCTCAGCAAGGGGCTGAGATCAGGATGTGCTTCTCAGGGCACAACACAGGAGCCCAGGTCACTGCCGGGGGCTGGAGCCAAAGGACACCCCCCGAAATGCACCCGTCTCTCCGGGAAGGGCCAGGCACAGGGACAGCATCGCTCTGACCTGACGGCGTTGGCCATCCTTCGCCCCACGGCTGCAGGTGTGTGTCTGCTGCGTCCCCCCCACCCGGCCCGGCCCGTGGAACCGCTTCTCTTTCGCTTCCCCGCGCGTGGGTGGGGGAGCCAACCGCGCTGGCACGGTGGTATAATTAGATACCGGCAACCCCGGGAGCTTCACGTCACTTCGGCAGAGAGGAAGGAGAAACAGAAACTCCCGGGGAGGCTGAGCTGCTGGCAGGCGGCTGGGAGGGGGCTGCGTTTCAGTGGTCTGGGGGTGCCTGAGGGAAGCAGAGCATCCTTCCCCATGCTGTGCCCTGTATGGTGGGGGCAGAGGTTGCTGCCGGGAGGGCATCACCGGGCGATGTCTCCGTGGGGGAGCAGCCGAACACCCCGCAGCCCAGCTGTGGGAGCCTGTTCTGAAGCTGTTGGGTCCCTCCCTGCCATTTTGCAGGGTGCTCCCCCCCATCCCCCATGTGCAGCTTTGCAGGGTCTTTGGGGAACAGGGAGGTGCAGAAGGGAGATGGGACAAAATCCAAAGGGGAGTTAAGGGACACCAGAGGAGGAAGAGGAGGAGGAAGAGATACTCTGTCCTTGGCATGTGAAAGGACATGGCAGCAAAACCCATCTCCCCTGGCCGTGGCCAGCAGGCAGCAGAGGGGTTTGCCAGTGTGAGGGGGCGAAAGGGGATGTGGGGACCCCAGGGCTGGGTTTCGGGCTGTGCCCGAGTGGCAGGGGATGTTTAGGATGGAGCAGGGTGCTGTGATGCTGCCCATGGGCCGATGGGTTCCCAGCAGCCCTGCCCAAAGCTGGGGGCACCTGATGACCCCCATTGCACTGTGGCCCCTACCCTGTGTCCCCGCAGGGCCCTGCCAGCCCCCACCCCAGCAGCGGGGAGCCCTGGTGCAGCCCCAAGACATGGGGAGGTGGGCTGGGGGGGGAGGGTGCAGGAAGCCAGATTAACGGCAGCCAGTCATGAAATCTAGGGCAGACCCATCTGTCAGGCGTCTCCCATTTGAATCCAGCTGCGATGCTTCCCCCGGCATTGCCCCCACCTCCTGCATCCCCTCCCCACCCCACAATGTGAACCTGCATCCGGGGGGGCTGCGGGGAGCATCCTCGGGTGGGGAGAGGAGGCCTCAGTGTAGCGAAGGGACTTTTTACCCTTAATAAACTCTGGATGTGCCTTTTGCTGCAACAGGCAGCCCCTGGCCCGGGCTCCCAGATCTCCTCCAACCCAGTTTTCAGATCCCCAGGGGCTTCCTCCTCTTTTGAGGCCTCCAGAAAGCTCCGAGTCAGGAGAGCGGGGGGTTCGTGATAGCTTTGTTTCAAATCAGGAGCTTAAGGGAGGAAAAGAGCACGTTAGGAAAGGGGAGAGGAAAGGGCAGAAGGTGACCCTAGCTGTGCCGAAGGCTCTGAAGTGCCCACACATGCAGCCGAGCCCTGGCTCTGCGGTCCCGGACAGCCCCCGCTTTTGAAGATGCTTTCAAAACTTTCAGTGACTAGCAGCGTCAAAGCCCCCCCAGGAGCTGCCAGGGAGGGGGCACAGGGAGCCAGCTCTGCCACCCCCAAGGGTGCCAGGGGTGCTGCCAGCCCCTGGAGATGTCGGGGGTGCTGCCACCCCCAGGGGATGCCAGGGATGCTGCCAGCCCCAGGGATGCTGCCACCCCAGGGGATGCCAGGGATGCTGCCAGCCCCAGGGGTTGCCAGGGGTGCTGCCAGCTGGGGCACAGAGTAGCCGGTGCATCGAGGCGGCTGGGAGCTGGCAGGATCGTGCCCTGACAGCTGAGCCCCACACCAGCCCCAGCTCCACACCAGGAGGGGAAGCCCCCGACACCCAACTCGAGCTGTGAAGCAGAAGCCTGGCTGCCCAAGAAGCTGCTCATCTCCCACAGAGCGACCTGCTCAGATTTTGAGCAAAATCAGGTAACAAGGTGCTGGGAAACCCTTGGCACTGCCATCAGCTGCCCTCAATGCTTGGTATGGTGGGAAAAGGGGCCTTTTTACCAAACTGGCCGGGAGAGCCATGTGGAAGGACACAAATCTGCCTGAAATGAAAATATACATCTGGATGTGTGTGTATGTGAGCTGGGGCTGCAGGGGCACGTTCACCTGCCTGGGTTTGCAGTGACCTCAGTTTAACTTGGCAGCCGGCAGACGCCTTATCTTATCTCTGCATCGAGCTGTGCTCACAGCTAAAACAAGTGCCAAGTGCCTTGGCTTCCCCTGCTCCTGCCTGCTGGGGCACCCACACAGCACCCCTGGGCTCGTCATTGGGGTGGGGGGCATAGCTGCCCCGCACAGGGTGCTTGGAGCTGGCACTACAGCTTTCCTCCGGGGTTAATTCAGGGGAACGGGGAGTGCTCCCCTCCCCGCATCCCACCTCCATCCCCCAGTTTGAGATGACAGGTATCATCCTTCTATTTATTTTCATGAGCGGTAAAGCTACAACCGGCTGCGCTCTGGGTCCAGGGGTGCCCAGGGCATGTGGGTGCTGAGGTGTGCGCAGCCGGGGTGCTGGGTGATGGGCTGCAGGGCAGATCTCGCTGCTTGCCTCCAATCCTGCCCCTGCACACGTGCTCCCAAAATAAATCTCTGATGCAAAAGGCTTCACCTGCTCCAACCTGCTGCTGGGCAGGAGGATGTCACCCCGATTTATAGCTCATGCTTCTCCTTCCCTGGTAGCTCGTAGCCCTGAACATTGGCAGGTTTTTTCCCCAGAACAGGGGAAGGAGACAGGGATGGGGAGCTTGGGAAAGGCACCTGTGAGCTCCTTGCCCCACGGTGTGCCCCCCACAAGCCGTGCAAGGAGGGTGGGGGGCTCATTGGCACTTGACTCGTCTTCGGTGTAGTCATCATCTTTTGGGTGCAGCTGGAGCTGGACAGGGGTACGTGCCCCCCCGGCCCTGCCTCCACTGCCTCTGCGGTTTCTCTACCTGCTCCAGGGGCCCCCCGGGCTGGGGTGACAACGAGATGCAGAAAGCAGGATGTCACCTCAAACCTCAAGAGGAGCTGCTGCTGAGGGGGAGGGTGGGGGGACGGGGGGGATTTGCAAGTCCCTGTGTGTAAACACGGGTGCTCCTCTCCCATCCGCCCTCTTCTGCAGCCTCCCAGCCCTGTGGGGGCCGTGTGGCTCTCACATCCCCCTCCCGGGACAGGGATGGGGACATGAGCCTTTGCTGGGACCATACTGGGACCTTGCCATGGGGGTGACTGAAGAAAATGCCCCGATGCCCTCGGGGGTCCCTCTCAGGGCGGTGGCATGTGGGTGTACCCTTCTCATAGCACCCCAACAGCTCAGCCCCTGCCATCTGCTGTGAGATGGATTTGGTGGCTTTGGGACAATGGTCAGGGACCCTGTGACCCCCTATGTTCATGGTGGAGGAGGGGGTGTCTGTCCTCAGGGCTAGGGGGGGTAAATCTGGGACTCTACCCCTCAGCCTGCTCCATTTCTGGGCTCCTCAAGGGCTGGTTCCATTTCAGTTTGTCAGCCACCACCACTGCAAACCCCTTTTGCTCATCCATCATCCGTGCAACCCTCTGACCCCCCCCTGCAGCCCACCTGGGGCACAAGCCCCCCAAAAAGTTGGGAAACCCAGCACCCCCGACCGCATCGGGCTCTGTGACCCTGGGTGTGGGGGCTGGGACACAGCCGGGGGGGGGGGCTGTGCATGGTTCCCCTGAGCCCCCCCCAGCACCCTGCCCACGCCTGATGGCCCTGGTGGAGCTCAGGAGGGTGGCAGGGAGGGGGACGGTGCCCATCATGGCTCCACAGCTCTGATGCCCGCTGGTGGAGGTGTCACACAGGGAGGGCACCCACCTGTGCACCCACCCACAGAGCACCCAATGTGCCCACCTGTGCACCCAACCACAGAGCACCCACAGCACCTGCATGTGCAGGCACCCAGGAGGGGTCCCCCCTCCCTAGGGATGGGGTGTCAGAGCCAGGAGCCCCCGCCTGGGACAAGGAGCGATTTCTCGGTGAGAGGGTGAGCGTGAGGAGGAGGAAAGGGAGGCAGCCCCCTGCCCTGGCGCCCCCTCCCCAGCCCCCCTGCGCCCCCGCTCCGGGCTCCACTGGGGAGGTGAAGGTTTCCGGCTTCACAGGTGCACGGTGGGGCTGAGCATGGTGGGGGGGGGGGGGCAGGGCCACGGCGGGGGGGGGGGACGACCGGGGGGAGACCCCTGGGTTAGGTCTGTCAGCTCGGCTGTGAGGCACCTGCATGCCACCCTGGGCAGGGTCACCCAGCCCTTGGCCACGCCGAGGATGAGGATGGTCCTGTTGGGAATGGTAGGTCCATCCAAACGCCGGGTGCCCCGGGCAGGAGGACCCTTCCCTGTGGGCAAGCCAAGGGGATGCCCTGGGGTGGGGACGAGCTCAGCTCTGGCTCCCTGAGCCCTCGGATGGCAAGCACAACTTCCAGCCTTTGGCCACCAGCTGTCTGGCCATGCTTGCCTCGGTGGCACGGGGCAGGGGGGGGCCATGGCAGGGGGCTCCTGAGCCTGAGAGCGAGAACTTTTGTGGCTTTGGAAAGAAAGAAAAAAGCCCTTCATCTCCGGGGAGCAGCTGCTCCTGTTTGCCTGTCTCCTTTCCTGCTTTTTTCTTTTTTCTTTTTTTTCTTTTTTTTTTTTTTTAGCTTTTTTTTTGTGTTTGAGAATCTTCTTCTCTCGCCTCGACCACAGCAACGCTAAGATGGAGCCGGTTCCCTTCTATCTAACCCATAACCAGCTCCCCCCCACCCCTCCCCAGCCCACCACCTCCACCTCAGGGATGACAATGACAAGCTGCAGGGGGTTGCGGGTGTCCCTTCCCCCCTCTTGCGCACCCCTTCCCGTCCCCCCTCCTAGTCCCCCAGCCCCCCCCCCCCCCCCCCCCCCCCGCCCCAGCGACGAGCCCCCGAGCCTGGCGGCCCCGCAGCCTTTCGCCTTGACATTTGAAAAATTGCCAGGCTGAGCCGGGAGACGGCAGCTGCAGGGTGGCACCCAGCCAACTATTTCGGTTTGGGTGGGTTTCGGTTTATTTTCCGTGGCGGACACCGCTGGCGGGAATGGAAAGGGGAAGGCTGTGCCCTGGCTCGCACCCGGGGTGCTGGCGGGGGCTGCTGGGGGGATGTGACACCCATGGGCAGCTCGCGGGAGGGATTTGACCCGGCAGATGGGGACCAACCCGGAGGCCTTTTGGCTGGTCCATCTCTTGCATGGCACAGCGGTCCGGCTGCCCCCACCACCCCCGAACGCTGGGGGTACCCATATGTCATCCTGACAGCTTGAGGTCCCCACCATCCTGGTGTCCGAGGGTCTCTGTGCGCCCCACCACCAGCCTCACGTGGGCTCGAGCCCCCAGCGTGCTCACAGGGAAGGCACAGACAGAGAAACTCTCCCGGGAGTCCAGCCAGGAGCGGGGCAGGGGGTCCTGGTGGGTTTGGATGCTGGGTCCACCCATGGAGACACAGCCCTGGTGCTGCTGGGGGACCCACGGAGGACCGTGGGGGGAAGAGTCACCCCTGGCTTGGGTGTCCCCAGTCCCTCTTTGGCCCTTGGGGAGATGGAGAGCCGGCACAGCCCCAGCACAGGGCTCAGCGCCGGTGGGCACCACAGGGGATGTCACTGGTGCACTGCTGGGTGGTTGCAGGGTTTGCTGGGGGATGTGGTGCAGAGGGAGGGGGGCAGGGAGAGGCTCCCCCCACCCTTATTGCAGGTATCCAGGTCCCCTGGCTGCTGCCTTGCCTTGGCGATGGGCAAGGGGGCGGCACAAGGGACAGGGACGTTGTGCCCTGCGTGCCCTGTGCCCTCCTCCACCCGGGGCAGGGGTCTGCAGCAGGCAGCAAGGACAACACTTTGATACTCATATTTTATATTCATGTAAGCAACATAAATCCGCCTGGCTGCTCTTTCCCTGACAATAGAATTCATTATGATGGAAATATCCTCCGGAGGACTGCAGCTTAATTACCTCCTGATTTGCATTTTTGCATATTAATGACTGCAGAGCTGCTAATTTTGCTGCATTATTTTAAAGGCAAAGCAACCCCTCTCCTCCGTTGTCTCGCCTGCCATTTTCTCTTCCCCTCGCTCTCTCCCCATTAGGGTCAGAGGGGACAGAGCCCTTTGGTTGTGACCCCAGCACGACAGCCCTGGTCCCACTCTTGGCAACATCAGGCCTTCCTCATTAGCACGGTGCCCTCATCAGTGGCCACCCGGCAAGGTGGGACATCCTCTGGGTGGGATGCCCAGGCCAGGTGCCCTTGCAGGGTGTCCCCAGGGCTGTGCCTGGCTCCTTGGCAAGCGTTGGGGGCAGCGTGGCCTCTTGCATCCTCCGCGCTCCCGACTATTGTTCTGGTGGTGGCTTTTTGGGCAGCGGTGTCACCGCGTGTTACTTCCACTCCGTGGCTCCAACCGCAACAGGCTGGGGGACAAGAAGCAGGGACGAGCAGGGGTGCTGGCCTCCCCCTGGTCCCCCCCTCGCCAGCCCCACACATCCCTGCTGCTGCTGGCACCCCGGGATGGCGCAGGGCACCGGGCTGGGCGTGGAGGTGCCACCTCCCCGAATAACTGATGGGAAGAGGAAGGATCCAGGGGCCGGCGAGGATGGCTGAGCCCCCCCTTGCCTCCCCCCAGGCCCCGTGGTGCAGGGCAGCCCTGGGGTGCCGGGCACCCCACTGCTGCCCAGGTTGGACGTGGATTGACCCTGTTCCAGCTTCCCTGGTGGCAGCGGACGCCAGCCTGTGTGTCCCTGTCACAGGGTGGTGGTTACACTTCACGTCCTGGCTGCCAGGAGCCAGCTGAACCCCAGGCAGGACCCACCGGGCAGGACCCACTGCCCAGTCCCAAATGTGCCCCAGCCCCCACCCCTTGGGCCTGGGCCTCTCTCCACTCCCGTCCATATCTCACCCCACGTCAGCGGAGCAGAAGCAGAACCCAGGACTTCCCGGCCCCGGTCACACATCCCTGGTGTGCTGAGCCAGGTGCCACCAACCCGGGGCTGCCCAGGGTGACTCAGCCTGCCAGGTGCCACCAAGGGCTGGTGCAGGGAGAGCCTGGGGGTGTCACACACCTACAGGATGCTGAGCATCAGCCCAGCATGGGGCAGTGGGCTGGGGCTGGAGACAGGGCTGGGGACTGGGTCGGGGACAGCGACAGGACTGGGGACAGGGACAGAGCTGGGGGCTGGGGACAGGGACAGGGCTGGGGGCTGGGGACTGGGTCGGGGACAGAGCTGGGGACAGGAACAGGGGGCTGGGGACAGGGACAGCGACCTGGCTGGGGACTGGGACAGGGACAGGGCTGGGGACAGGGACAGGGCTGGGGACTGAGACAGGGCTGGGGACTGGGACAGGGCTGGGGCTGGGCACAGGGACAGGGACCAGGCTGGGGTCGGTGCCGGTGCCGGGCGGGGGTCGGGGCTGAGCCCGCCCCGTTCTGGCCGCGGCGCGGCCCTGGAGGGCTCGTGGCGCCACCTGGCGTCCAGAGAGAGCACTGCAGGAGGCGCGGGCCGGGGGCAGCGGGGCCTGGGGGGGAGGGGAGGGGCCCGGGGGAGGGGGCACGGGGACCCCCAGCAGCGGCCCGTGGGGCAGGACCCCCGTGGGTGCCCCCGCGCCCCCTGGCGCGGCCGTAGCGGGTGCGAGGCCGCCGGGGCGCTGCCCCCCGAGGGCGCGTCGGGCGGTTTAAGCCCCGGCCCCGCCCGCAGCTCCCGCCTCCCTCCGGCCCCTTCCCCCGGGGGCGTGTCCGCGACGTGTCCCCCCCGTGGGGGGACGGCGGCCCCAGGGGGTGGCCCGGTCCGCCGGGCTCCTGGGCCGGAGCCGCCGGGGGCTGGGCTGCCGGGGCCGGGCCCCCAGCGCGGGGGGCTGCGCCGCGACGCGCGCGCCCCTGTGTCCCCCCCACGGGCCCCCGGGACGGGGCGGGGGCGGCTGCCGGGGGCGCCCGGGGCGCGGGGCCGGGGCCGGGGCCGGGGCCGGGGCCGGGGCGGAGCTGCCCGCTAGAGGGCAGCGGGAGCCCAGGAATGGGGGGCCCGGGCGGGACTGTGTCCCGCACCCCCAATTCTGCACCCCCAACCCGGCACCCCTCTATCCTGCCCTGCACCCCCCACCTCCCCACCCCTCCTCCACCCCTTCCCCCCTCCACACCCCGGGGCTCCCATCCGGGGCCAGCACTCCCGGGTTCCTGCTGCACCACCCAGGCAGCCCTCCGTGCCTCAGTTTCCCCAAGGAACACACTACAGCGACCCTCAGCGGGGGCTCCTGGCACCCCCTGCACCCCCTGTCCCACTCCCCTCGGTGCCACTCGGGCCGGGAATTTAACCCCAAGCCAGCAGCATCCCACTAACGCAGCAGCTTTGACATGCTGACCTGCCCCGGCACCCCCCCCTGCATCCCAGAGCACCCCAGCCATCCGTGGGGACCGCTGGTGTCACCGTGGCAACCAGTGATGGTCAGCAGCCGGTGACCTGGGTGCCCTGGAGGGAGCCCTGGCCCTGGCCGAGGTCACTGGGGTCAATCAATCTCATTGCTATGCACAGCGCCCTTCCTTACCCCGCCGCAGCGAGTGCCAGGGCTGGCAAAGCACAGGAAAAGGAGAGAAAAGGGACAAAACGGGGCAAAAGAATTATAGATGAGTGACTCACGGTGCCCTCAGCCCCCCTGTCCCCTCCCAGCCCTCGCCCCATTAGCCTGAGGTGGGTCCTGCAGGGACCCCAGGGCAAAGCGGCTGTGGGGGTCTTGCAGCCGGGCAGGGACATGCCTGGGGTGGGTGTCCCCAGGCAGGGTGGGGGTCTAGGTGTCCAGGGTCAGGCTGAGGTGGCAGGGAGGCCATGCTGCCCTGTACACTGGCGTCTGGGGGCTGCCAGTTCCTGAAACCCCCTGCCCGTGGGGGTGAGCCCACTCCCACCGGCGTTACCGCATCCTGCCGGAAAGCGTCAGCAGGCGGCTGCGGGAAGGGGCAGCAGAGATGGGGGGGCTTTGCTGCACCCCACCAGCCTCCTCCTGCCCAGTCCCGGAGGGGGAGGGGGGCAGGCAGCCATGTGCCCCCCAGTAATGGGGAAACCACCCTGGGGAGGGCATAGGGGTCCCTGCTTGCCGAATGAGCCTTCCTCGCCCTCCTGCCATGCCAGCTCTGGGCTGGGGGCTGCGGCTGTGGGGCCTCCTGGCCTGGCTGAGGCCCAGCAGACTCATCTCCCCGGTGGGATCCCTGCCCACACCTCCTGCCTGCGGTGGGATCCTTGCCCACACCTCCTGCCTGCGCTGCCCCGGCCCTCGGCTGGGTGCCATCAGCGGCTGCTGGCTGGCCCTGGCTCCAGGCAGTGCAGGGGTGGGTCTGGGCAGCAGAGCCCCCTCCCAGGCAGGGGATGGGATGGGGCACCAAAATCTTCCCCCAGATGGGGTCCTGCTCCTCGGGAGCACCCTGGCAGGGCATGTGGGAGCATCCCTGAAGGCTGTCCGGGTGCCAACTGGGTGGGAACCCCAACTCCTTGTGCAGCCTCCCATCCTGAGGTGCCCTCGGGGTGCAGCCCCCCCGGACAAACCTCAGCTGAAAAAGCCACCAAGTCCCAGCAGAAGATGCTCAGGATGACTGGGCCCTGCATTGCCACCTCCTAACCCCCAAACTGAACCCCCAAGGGAAGCCCAGGGCTTGGGGGTGGAGGGGGCGGGCTTTGGGGAGGGGGCAGCCGGCCATCCCTGGAGCTCTGCCACTGCCCAGCATGCCCCCCACCCCCACCCCCCGGCTCCCCCGCTGCTCTGGTCTGGGGCTGGAGCCTGCGAAGGACAGACACGGCGTCTCCAGCGCACAACCACACTCACCTCGGGGAGGGGGGCTGCTGGGAAAAGGCTCCCCCCGCCTCTGCCGGGTTGCCCGCAGGCAGGGGCATTGCCGGGATTTACTGGTACTGGGTTGACAGCACCGTCTCCAGGCCTTCCCAGTTCCTCCGGGGCCTCTCCAGGGAGGCAGCGGGTCTGAGCCCCTTGGGGGTCCCATGCCCCAACACCCCAGCCACTCGATGCTCCTGAGAACCCCTCCATCCTCAACCGAGGTGTGATGCACCAGCAGGGTGGTAGCTGGGTGCCAGCAGTTGCTTTTTTCCCTCCTAACATTGCCCCAAGTTCCCAGTTTGGCTCCAGCCCTAACAGGGACCCTGGGGACCCCTCCTGGGACCGGCAGCACTGGATGCTCCTGCACCTGCTCCCCCTCACCCCCAGCACCCCGCGCAGAGCCGCACGTGAACGGCAGCAAAGGCAGATTGTAGCTGACGGCTGGAAGATGGATTTATTGCAATGATGCAAAAATTAGTTTATAGAATATATATAAATAAAGATTTCCTTCCTTGATGGGCGAACTCAGCACAGCAGCAGCTCTTCTGGCAGGATTTATTAATCACCCTGCCTTGCTGCTTGTGCAGTGGCAACTATTTCCCTGGGCAAATAGGGCCGGCGGTGCCCCAAGAGGGGACAAAAAATCCTCGGTTTTAGCTCTCTCCTTAGCCCAGATCCACTCACCGCTGCTGTGAACAGGCTCGGTCCCAAGCCTGGGCAGCCTGGCAGAGCAGGGCCTCCCCTCACCCCAAACCCAGATGGAAAGGAGGCATCCTGCTAGTTAAACACGGGGAAACTGAGGCACGGATGCAGCGTGGCTTGTCTAAAGCCACAGAGAACCGAAGGGAGGATACGAGAGCCTGTGCTGTCTGGGATGTGCTGCCTCTTAGATCTGGGGGGGAGGCAGAGCTGTCCTGGTGTGGACCCTCCCCATCATCCCCCCCTGCACCTGCCCCCCAGCCCCTCGCCTTTGTCGAAAAAGGAAGAAAGCCCCCCCAGGGTGGCCACATCCCATCACTGCTGCTCCCAAGCAGCATCTCCCCATCCCACGGGGGACCAGGGCTGCGGTGAGGGTGGCCGGGTCCCTTGGGTGCCCTGCGGGGCGCCGGGCGCAGGCGGGGTGCAGGCTGCTGCTCTCTGTGTCTCCTTGTTGTGCGGTCGATCCCCAGACAGACTCCTCGCCTTGCTGCGTGTGCTCTTTCGAGCCCATTGATTTCCCTGAGTAAGTGAGTTTGTATGGATCATGCAGCATGCAGCCCGGGCTGCCCAGCGGTGCAGCAGCCGGCGGGGGGGAGGGCGTGCGAGGGAGGGGGAGCAGGGGGGGGGAGAGCAGAGCCGATCAATATGGACAGTGTGAAGTGAATTAATGGAAGACGTAGAGGCTGGCTGACAGCGCTGCCGAGGCCGGGCTGCCCTTCGGGGGCTGCTTGAAGGCAGCTGGCAATGCCGTGAGGGGTCCCCGGGGAGCCTGGCTCCAATCCTGGCCGGGGGACGCCAGCGGGGCAGGGGACAGTGGCTTTAAGAGCTTCTCCCCAACAAGAGATTTGCGATCTCCTGATTCCTGAGGGAGCCCCTTGCGCCCAAGCCCTGACTCTGCCAGCCGCTGCCAGGGCAGCAGGGTGCCCAGGGCACCGCAGGGTGCTCAGCTCTGCCAGAGCATCTGTAGCCACTTTCCCTGCAGCCAGGCACCTTGGGTGTAAAAACCAGTATTTTCTTGTGGCAAACAAAAAGCTCTTGGGGAGGCTGTTTGGTCGGGATTTTCATGAAAGCATTTGGTGGGGTGCGTTGATAATAAAAGGAGAGAAAAATCCCCCTCAGCTTCTAATTAAAATCTATTGTCTCTTCTTTCAAGAGGGCTCCCCATAGCCAGAGCAGCCCGGTGTAATCAGGACCCTGCCTACAACCTGCCTGGAGCAGGCACGCCAGTTCCCAATAGCTCATCTGCCTTTGCAGAACATTTGGCAGCGAGCTTGAAAAAATGTAAAGCCTCAGAAATCCCTCCCCCCCCAAAAAAGTGCTCCCCGCAGCACTGAGGCACCAGCACACCAGGAGCAGTGGGACAGGCCCCCCCCCCAGCAGCATCTCTCTTTCACAGGTCATGGTCCTTCACCGCTCTGCTCTGGGTGCAGGTGGGCAACTCCTGCTCCTGCTCATGGAAGTTAAACAGAACCACCTGCCGAGCGCGTGGTGGGTGCAGGAGTCTCCCAGACCTCACCCCAGATGAGGCAACTTGCCATGCCTCCTGCTGAGGCTCATTAGGGTCTTAGGGAATAATTAGTCTTCCTCTTTCTGACATGTCTTTGCTGGGATTGAGATATAGAGGAGGCAACCTCGGATGGCATCATTAGGTTTCAGTGTTAACGCGCCCATACAGACTCAGGGAGGAGCTGCCTGGCTTGTTTTGCTCAGGCTGCGTGGTGAGGGCCTGGGGGAGGCACCGTGGCCACCTGAGAAATTGTGTCCAGCTGCTGCTGCTTCTTTTTTTCCGCTTTTATAGTGGGAGCAAAGCAGCACCTGCCTGGAAACCTGCTTTGGCAGGAGGTGGAGGATGGTGCCTTGAGGATGCAGTGTTGGGTCTGGTAGTTTGTGGTGCAGGATGAGGCCCATTATGGCGATGCCTGTGTTGCAGTCCAGTGCAAGGCTGCTCTCGGGAGGCTTTTCCCCAGGGGTGGATTAAAGCCAACAGGGGCTGAGCAGGGGGGCACTTGTCATTTCTGGGGTGTTTGGAACTTTTTTTTTTTTTTCCCCCCCTTGGTGTTGGAGCAAGAGAAAAAGCTATTGCTAGTGATGCTGGCACCTGCCCTGGGGCTTTCTGTGCTACCTGGGGGTCTCAGGTGCTTTGGCACAAGAGGGGCAGCTACCCAGGGGGTTGCCTGCGGGCAGTGGCCAGTAGGGTGCTGAGGTCCCCCCTGCCATACCTGCAGGGCAGCGTGCCCACGGTGACAGCCACGGGGAGCCACTGGGCAGGGGCTGGAGTGGCTCTAGGTGCTGCCTGATCCTGTGCTGCAGTCGCAGCCTGGATGCTGTCAGCTCCCAGGAACTGGAGCGGTGGGAAAATCAAATCCTGGGGAGCAGGTGGACTGGCAGAGCGTGACCCGCTTTTTGCACGCTTTGACCGCTGCTAGTGCGAGCGCGTGTGTGCACGTGGGGAGGCTGCTCTCGAGGCTGCTGTGGTCACGCTGAGGAAGGAGAAGCTGTGTTGGTGGTGCAGCTGCAGAGCAGGGTAGATGCTGCCGAGCGGCGAAGGCAGAGCCATGCCCTGGAGGTGGGTGCCCCGTGTCCATCCCAAGCTCCCAACAGCGATGGGCTGCAAAGGGGGTGTGATGGGTGAAGAAGGATGTCACCATCAGCCCGGCGGTGTGTCCTGCCCTGGCATGTGAGACCTGCTGGCAAGTGGCATCCCTGGCCCCAGCGCTGGATAGCACAAGGCAGATGGACCTGGGGAAGGGGAGAAAGTGGTGTGCTGGCCCTTTAAGAGAATAATTTCGGAGCTGGCCTACTGAGTTATTGATTGGCGCTATGGTAACGTATATTAGATTATGTATGGCTGGAAATGTGTTGTGGACTGGGAGGCTTGTTTGGGAAGCCAGCACTCTTCTTCTTGTAAACCAGCTCCCTGCAGAGGGTTTGGGTTGGGAAGGGTCTGCAGCGCATCAGCTCAGCTGGAGCTGAGGACGGGCAGCGCTCGGTGCACGTGTGGGAGCGTGGGATCTGCTGCTCTGGGGCATGGCCGGGGCAGCTTTGGGTCGCAGGGATGGATGCTGAAGAGTTTGTGTTGAAAAGGGCATTGTCAGATGGATGGGAGTACCTGTGGAATTGGTCAAAAATGGGAAATTCCCGCAGCCTGGCCCTTTCCTTCCAAAGCAGCTGCCAGTGACTCCCACCTCCCGTTTTCCTTGGGAAAGATGAAACTCCCAGGGAAGGACCCAGCCCCGTTGACACAGTCCGGGGACGATGCTCGGGTTCAGCCCAGCCTCTCCAGCCCGTCTGCCAGGTTTATTTATTTTTATGCTTTGGGTTATTAGCACGAGCTAGCAAAACTCAATTATTTTTCCTATTGCTGGGGCACAGAGCGGGGAGGTGGGCTGCCAGGGAAGGGGGCTTCTCAAAAACCCTCCTTTGCCAGCCAGCTGCTGCCCGCAAGCCAGGCTGCTCAGCGAGCCCAGGCTCTGCAGCTCCACATCTCAGGTGCATCCCCCAGGTTTGCAGGGGGGGCTCCTTCCAGACCCACCCCACGCCTCTGGGCAGAGCCATGGGAGCAAGGCGAGGAGCTGTGGATCAACCCACACCTCTCCCTTGGGAATGCCGTGAGGGAGCAGCTCCTGTTTGGGGGGGGTAAAGCTCCCAAATCCCAGTAAAAGCCCTCGGTGCCCATTCCATCGCCAGCCGGTTGGTTGGAGAGGACAGGGCTCATCCTGCTCCCGCTGGATGGGCACTTTCCGAGGGAGATCCCAGAGGTGTGCAGGGATGAAGGTGCCACATTGATCCCGGCCTCTCACCATCACCTTTTGGTGCTGACCATGGCTCAGCCGCGGGGCAGCTTGGCAAGGCAGCGGACCGTGCCGCCCTGCTCAGAGCGCAGTCGGGGTTATTGTGCCGGAGTAATTGGGCTTGGAAAATGAGAGGCTTTGCAATCATTTAAAAGTGGGGAGGGAGGGGAAGGTGATGAGGAGAAGCAGCTGCCCGAGGAGCCAAGGGAAGGGGGCGTCAGCCCAGGGGAACATTGTGGAGCTGCTGGGGGGTGGGATGTACTTCGGGGTGCCCCCGCAGCAGCCCTGGTGTTTGGGTGGGACCTGTGCCTTGCTCCCCTCTTTTTTTCCACTCCCAGCTGCCCTAAAGACACCCCTTTGCTCTGGGGCCACCCCAGCTCCTGGTGCAGTTGGACCCAGGGCAGCGGCTGTTGCATGGGGGGCCCTGCCAGTGTGAGGGTCCCCAGCCATCCCCACTGTGGTCCTGTGACCCACAGCTGCTGTGCCCAAAGACAGGGAAGTGCTGGGGACAGTGAGCAAAGGGAAGGGGACAGAACCCTTGGGGCAGGGGTTGGTGTTGGTGTGGAGTGCTGGGGCAGTGGGACGCTGGCTGGGGATGGGGCAAGGGGGCTGGAGGGGGGGAAACAAGGCTTTTTCTGGCACCTTGCAGGGCTGCCTTCTGCGTCTGGTGCCAGTGCTCACAGCCGGCGACTCGGCGCTGAGACGGGGTTCTCTGGTCCTGCGGCCATCAGGTACTGAGCCATTGCACTCCAAGCAGTTATCAGCATTTTGCTCCAGTGCTAAATACACTGTCTTCTCCTCCATCGCCTTCCTTCCCTCCCCCCACCCCCTTTCTTCCTCCCAATGTAACATTAAAACCTATCGATCACTCAGCTGGGTGCTCCGAGCATGCGTGCGATGGGAGGGAGACAGATTTAGTCGCTGGGGCTGCCCAAAATGCCAGCGGCTGAAGCGGCTGCGCCATCTCCATCCCGATGGCACCTCCCAGCTCTCTGGGGGACAGGCAGGGATGAGGCTGCCAACTCGGGCTTTGAGTCAGAGCCAGGGAGCCCCGTGCTGTCCCAGGAGCTGCTTGTCTTTGGTCCATGGGCAGGAGCTCCAGGCTGGTCCTGAGGTCGTGGGGAGCTCTGGGAGCTGAAGCTGCTTGGAAAGGGGTTGCTAATGGCCAGGTTGGCGTCTGTTTATTTAAAGCCTTGGATCCAGAATTTTGGGAGATTTCTAAGTGCATTTCTGGCTTTTCCATGCACAGGGAATTGCTCAAGTAGTTGCTTGAAAGGCTGGAAACCCTGGTCAAGCTCCTCCGTGGGTTTTGAGAGCTCAGAGCTGGGATAGGCCCTTGGTACCACAACCACAGCAGTGCCAGGGCATGTGGAACCCCCAGTTCCCAGCTCCTGATGGGGCTGGTGGCTCTGGGTGAGCATCTGAGCTCCAAATACTTGTGCAGAGTGATGATCCCTGCTTGTCCCTCTTTTCCACGAGTCCTGGGAAATGGTGTGTGGGTTGGGTTGGGGTTTTCTGCTTTTATTTGTTTGGTTTTGGGGGTTTTTTTTCCCCTCCTTCCAGCTGGCTTGAGCTGCTGTGGGGAAGGGTGCCCAGTGCCAGAGCCAGCCTGGCAGCATTGCATCCCCTCTGTGGGCAGCAGGTATTGCTTGTGCTGGGGGAGAGGAGAGGAGAGGACCGCGCCGGGGTGATGGATGGAGGAAGGCGATAGCACTTGGCTCCCCAGCAAATCTCCGATATGCAGCTTGGAGCACTTGCCAATCAATTAAGCCAATGCGCCCGGACTCCTTCAGATCTATTTAAAGAGTCTGGCTGCCTGGCCCTGAAAGGGAGAAGCTGCTAATAACCCCCCTCCCCTCCGCCCCATCCCTGCCCCTCACTCCCCTATCCCAGGAGGTACAGGATCCCCCCGGCTCAGCCTCCCTTCCCTCTGTCGTGAGGATGTGCCAGCCTTTCCCTGGTGTCCCCAAGGGTGCAGCCCTGCTCGGTCCCACCTGGGCCAGTGATAACTGCTGCATCGCCCTGTAGCCCCAGTGCCGGGGGACCCGCTGTGGCTGATGGGACCCACCAGCAGGGGACAGGAGGGGTCCTTCTGGTGACCCTCTCCATGGGAGAGGTGGCCAAGACCTGAGACCTGTGGGGGTTAATCCTGCCTGAGGGCCTCTGGAGGAGAGGGGAGCCTGGGGCAGTGGGTTCTGGGGGGGACAGGGATGGGGACAGAGGCACAGCCCAAACCGATGTTGGCACAAGGAATGGGGGTAGTCTCAGGATGGCAGCAGTGCGGGGTAGCTCTGGATCTGGCCCTGGCTGGGCAGTGGGTACAGGCAGATGAGGAGGCTTTGAAACCACCTGGCTTTGGGGATGTCTGGAGAAGATGATGTGTGTGTGTGTCTTTTTTTTTTTTTTTTTTTTTTTTCCCTTTCTTGAGAGGAGCTGGCAGCTCTGGACCCAGTGGGGCATTAGGGAAAATAGATGAGCCCGAGTGAAGAGGGAGAAGCCCTGCTTAGGCTGCGTCTGTCAAGATTCATATTGGCATGTGGCCCATCCCTCAGCAGCCCATTAGACCTGGGAACAGAAACAGGTGAACATCAGTGGGGAGGGGAGGGGGGAGGAAGAGGGGGGAGGAAGAAGAGGTAAGGGGTGTTCAGGGGCATCCCCTGTGGCCTTGGTGCAGGGCTGGTACCTGCAGGCAGGGCAGGATCTGTCCCGTGTGGAGGTAGAGCCATGTGTCGGGGGTTGCAGGGACACCCTCTTGCCTCACCAACACAGCCGTACCCCCGCGCTGGCGCAGCCTCCATCCATCCCGCATCTCGAGGGGACACGGAGACGACACCGAGGACCAACAAGGGCCTTGGCCAGGGACCTCTGGCTGATGAAGTTTGAAGTGAAACTGTTCCTGCAGCGCTGGTGCACAGGACACAGCCCCAGCGTGGGAAGACAGTGCTCCCAGTCTGCCCCAGCACCCAGGGCTGGTGGCACTGGGGGTGCCGGTGCTGGGAGGCAGGGGGGGCTGATAGCCAGGCTGCTCCCCCAGTGCCAAGGCAGGAGGGAGGTGATGGTCCCCCCATCTCTGCGTGGGGTGGTGCCAGGGCTGCCATTGCACTGACCTTGGCAGTGTATGTGGGAAGGGAGGAGGGAGGTGAAGCGGGGGGTGCCGGGGTGCCCTGATAGTGTTCGTATAGATTTTCAGCCCGGGGAGCAGTGGGCGAGGAGGCTGGAAGGGGAAGCAGGGTGATGCCTATCGACTGTGCCGAGCATCTGACCTCCCCTGGGAGTAGGGGTCTGTTCTGAGGTGCCTTCCTCACCTCTCCACCCCGGGAGGGGGGCACAAACCTTTCCCTCCTGGGGGAGAAGGGCCAGTGGGGCTGTTCGCCCACCGGTGAACATGTGGTTTGGGGACAAACACAGAGCAAAAAGGAGGGTTGACTTCTTTGGCTTTAAATGCACCCCTTTGGCTGCAGGGCAGCAGCATCTTGGGGGGGATGCGTGTCCCTGGGGGGAGCAGAGACCTGCACCCACCAGCCTTTGGGGACCCCCGTCCTCCCGTTGCGCTCCTTGACACTGCGCTCCAGCTTTCCTCTCCTGATCCCCTCATTAGCTGCAACATGGAAAGTGTTTTGAAACCTTTGCAGAGGGGTCTCTCCACCCTCCCAACCCATATCCCCCCCCACCCAGCCTTGGCCACTTTTCCCGTCATGCTCATTAGAGCCCTGAGTATCAATCAGGCGGAGATGAAAGCCAGCTGGGGATACATTACAACACCTTGGGAAGGATGAAAGGGCCTCTTTAGTCCTAACAAACCTCTCGAAGCCGAAATGCATATGGATGCAAGCCTCGTGCACGCTGCCTTTCATCTCAATTTTCGCTTTTTGGGCTGTTTGGCTTTTGCCCCCACAGCAGCCGGGCACAGCCATCCTGGTGACACCGCGGGTGGTGGCCTCGGGTCCCTGGGGATGGGTGGTGCAGGGTGCTGGACGTGCTGGAAAGGTATCCGAAGGTTTTATGGGTTTTCCTTTGCCCATCTGTCCCCTGTGATATCTGACGGGTGAGAGGATGACCCAAAACGTCACCAGCCAGAAGGACCCTCCACGGATACCTCTGGGTGCAGTGCTGGTCCTGTCCTGGCTCCAGGGATGGCTCCCACCGAGGGAGGGTGGGCAGGATCAGGCCCTCACTGTGTTGCACTATGCGATGGATTTTAAATTTAGAAATTGTTCAGATTTGTACTTTGAAAAAAATCCATGGGGCATTAAATATTTACAGAAAATCAGCAGCTGTGTAAATAATAGAAAAATCCAATATTCTGCGAGTGGACCGGTTTTCAATAAATTTGAAAATTTTATGATATTGTTATTATTATTTATTGCCTATTTTATTTGTCGGTGTCTCTTTTCACAGGCCACATGGATCTGGGTGTTTGACTACCTCGTGCCAACCCCGCAGCCAAACTTCCCCTGCCAAGAGACGCCGGCTCTGCCCCAGCACCAGCTGAGACCTGGCTCGCTCGCTGCACTGGTGGGTGCCCAGGGATGGGTGTCAGGATGATGTCCCAGCTCGTGTCCTGCCCCACCAGTACCGGCCACCTTGGCCCAGCCCCGCAGCGGGGGGACACGGCAGCACGGGGGGGTCCGGCAGGGCCAAGGGCGCAGCGGGAGCCCTGCGGGGGTGGGGGGCTGTGAAGGGTGACGGCGACGTAGCACCTACTCTAATGGGATCCTCTCCACAAGTAATTAAGCCTCGGCTAATGCTAACCGTAATGTGATGTATGTATGCCTTTAACTAATCATTTATTAGCCTCGTTGATGGTTTGTCAATATTAATTCATTTATTTAAACAACTCCGAGCTGTAATGAAGATGTTTGCTTTAAGGGGGGAAAAAAGAGATGGAGCTGCCAGGAGATTTTTTTGTTGACTCGATGGATGTCGCCCTGCCCTGGGTGATAGGGCTGCGGTGGGATGAGGAGCTGCTGCCGCTGCTCAGCCCCAGGCCAGTGGCCTCTGGTGCCACCCCGGGGTGCGTGGGGAGCTGCCACAGTGACCGTGGGTACCAGAGTGAGCTCAGGGCTTCCCAAGGGGAGCAGGATCAGGCCCTGCTCTTGGCCTCAGGGTGATGGAGCACCCCAGGGGGGATGCCAGGCTCTGGCACAGCCTGCTACGCTGGCTCCTGTCAGAGCATCTCTGGTGCTGAGCAGCTCCAGCTCTGCCACCAGAGCAACTTTCTTTGGAAGAATTTCCTTTGGTTTGACCTTAAAATGTTCAAGCTGTGCCTCAAAGCCTGAAACCAAACCCAAACGTGCTGCCTGACCCAGAACAATTGGTTTTTGCTGGACTTTCGATTTGCTAATGATTTCAAACTGGTTTTCATTTCAAATCAAATTACTTCTATTTAATTTTTTTTTGAGGCGGGGAACGGGAAATTGCCAATAAAGTGGTGGGGGGAAAAAAAGTGTCTCTGATAAGACCAGGTTAGATCAGATTTGGTTCTTTTTCTGTACCTTTTGGGTGTTAAAGGAGATGGGATGCCCGAGAGGGAATGGCTGCACCTCGGGATGCTGCCTGGGGCAGACGGGTCCTGCCCTGGGACCATGCAGAGCAGATCCTGAAACGGGGCCTTTGGCCAGATGTTAGATCAGCTGCTTCCAGCTCTCCTCTTGGCAGCTTCTTAATATCAACTAGATCACGGTATTAAAGTTAACTTTCTCTTAAACAGGCTTAATTAGCGTCCTTCAGACAAACATAAATTAATCCTGGGTTGCTCTGGAGGATGCGGAGTTTCCCCTTGATCAATGGCCAGCCCTGGCTCCGGTGAAGCTCCTCGGAAAGCCAGGGCCATCTGTAACGTTGTACCCGGGAGCTGGCAGCTCATGTCCTTGGAGGTCGGCCCTGTTCTAGGGTGTAGACACAGGCATGTGGCTCAGGACGTCACCACAGCCATGTATGACCATGCATGAGCATTGACCACCATGCAGGATGGTGTATGACCATGCATGACCACTCACTGCTGTCCATGACCACACATGGCCACATATGACCACGTGTGACCATGTACAGCCATGCAATATGGTGCAGAGCTGTGGATGTCCACACATGACCACTTACCACCATGCGTGACCATGCACAACGGTGGATGACCATGCATGACCACATCTGACCATGCATGGCTATGAAATGACCACACACCACCACCACACATACCGCCACCCTGCCCCAGCTGTTCTCTTGGCCCCCCGGCTGCAGGGATTCCCTTGCTGGGTTGGTGTCTTGGCCACACACGGTCGTGGATGATTTGTCTCCTGTGAATGTTCTTCTTGGTCCTAAAAACCCTTGCAGTGCCTACAGCATCTTGCCATTGCAGGGTGACATATCAGTGGGGAAGGACCTTTTCCTGCACGGTTTGATCCTGCTACCTGCTCTTCTCCTGGGCTGCCCTTCATTCTGTGTGAGAAGGGCCAGAAGAAAGTGGTCTCTTCCCTCATCTCCTTCTCCAGGGGGAAAAAGGGTGAGGATTTGGTAGGAGGTCAAAGGAACCTGGGGTGAAAATCATCATCTTTTGGGAAGCTGCTCAAGGGCTTCCAGCACAGCAGGAACACTCATGGATCCCCCAGGAAATGGGGATGGAAGAAACTGGGTTAACTCAGCTTGAGCTGGTGGTGGCGTTTGCCCATTTCGATAAAAGCAACACCCAGAGCTGCCTGAGCCTTAGTCTTCAGGTGCCTCCAGTGTCACCTGCAGGAAAAGGATGGGGGAAGATACTCACTTTGCAGGCAAGGAAACTGAGGCATGGGGGATTTGATGGGCTTTTTGGGGTGCAGCACCCATCCCAGCCCCAAAGTCCTTGAGCAACAGGTTGAGACCCTTGAAAGTCACCCCGACCAGAGCAGGACTTTTTGGGATTCACCCAGTGCTGCGCACGGAGCAGCTCCGAGGCTGTATCCTGCTCAGCATCACTCAATGAAGCAGGGAGGGGAGGTGATGGGGGGCTAAAGGGGCCATGACCATGGGAGGACACGGTGCCTGGGTCCCTGTAGGGTGTCAAGCAGGCGGAGGGCGAGGAACCTCATCCTGGCTGCAGATGATGCAGGGATGAACCGGCGAGCAGGCAGGAGGAAGCGCAGGGCAGCCAGAGGCGGGGGAGCTGCCCAGCCTGACACTGGGTCACGGAGCTGGGAGCATTGTGAGGTGCCGAAGGGATCAATAGCAATTCTAATATCATACGAGTCAATTTTGACCTGTCATGGGCAGCTCGGCAGGCTGACTCCAGAGCTGCAGGACCTGATAAATGGGCTCTCAAAACCATATTTATAGCAAGAAAAAGCTCATAAAATTGAAACAAGGGCAGAGCACGGGGAGGAGGCTGCAGCCCGGCCACAGCCTGGCCGTTACACTGACCATGGGAAGGGGAAAAGGGGGGGCTGCAGGGTGCGGAAGGGGGTGGGAAGCTGCCCACCATGGGCTGCTCAGGGGTTGGAATCCAGTGCTAGAGTAGTTGTGGGGTGGAGACCCGGCCCATGGGGCAGGGGAGCACCAAATGTTGTCCTGGGTGGGGGCCAGGGGTGAGCCCGGGGGGGACGTGGCTGTGCATGTGGGGGTTTTGGTTGCTAACCCCAGCAAACTTCTGCTCCCCAGCCCTTTGCAAGTCCCCGCCGGCTACACGCACCCCAGGGAGACGGGTGCTGGGGGGCAGAGAGCTCGGGGTCCAGCCCAAGCCCCACGGTGTGTTCCTGACCTATTTCAGGGGGGAGCACGTGGAGAAGGTCCCTTCCTCTCCTTATTGCCCCCAGGGCAAGCGGGATCTGCAGCTGCTGCCAGCACAGCAGCTCCCCCGTCCCATCCCTCCAGCTCCCTGGCCCCCAGGATTCCTCCCCGTCCCATCCCTGCCTGGCATTTCCAGGAGCTGCAGTTTTCCTCCAGACCTTGATGTGGAAAGACGTTTCGAAGAAGAATTGGGGGGAAAAAAAGAGGGGAGATGGGCTTGTGCTGGGGTGAGGAACAGAGGGAGCCCCTGCCCTGCTCACCAGCACCGGGCTGGGCAAAGTGACATTGGCTCCTCTGTGCGCCAAAAACTCTGTCCCAGCCAGGAGGACATCCCAGGGCAGCCCCTCTTGCAGGGACACAGCCAGGAGAGGCATGAAGAGCCATGCCCCGCCCTCCCCCCCCCCCCCCCCCCCCCCGATTTACTTCATCCCTCTCCCCCTTCCTCATCCTCCTTCCCCCTGTTTCAAACCCCACACAGTGCCGGGTCATGACTCCCTTCACCACCTCTTTTGGCACTTTCCCCTGCTGTAAATCCTCCCGCAGATATCACTCCCAATTAGCCAGGGAGATTTATCACTCCCGAATTGCCCTCCCAGGAGGCTTGAGCCCCGCTCAGCACCCCAGGGGTGGGCAGGGTGGAGCAGGGAGAGGTGAGCAACCCTCCATCCTCCTGGACCCCTGACCTGTCCCTGCTGCTCATGTGGCGTTAAGTGGCTGTCAGCCGAGCACGGTGGCTTTGCTGGGTTTGGAGCCCACCATGCCCATGTGTTACTGGTGTGATGAGTTGGCTGGTCTCAGCTGGAGTCCTTCGGGGGGGTGTCTGTGGGGAAGAGTTTGGGAGAAGATGCTGAGGGAGGGTGTGAACATGAACATGGCTTGAATTAGAGCCCCAGGTCCTCCAGGGGCTGGGACTGATGCTTCTCAGCCATGCTCTTTGCACCAGCTCCTCTGCATGCCTTCTCATTGGCATTTTCAGGATGCTCCAGGCTGGCACTGGGATGGGTCTGCCAGGAAGGGGGGTATCTGTTTTTTTGCCTCCTTCTAGAGCCGTAGAAGGGGCAGAAAAACACTCGCCTTTGGATTTCCCCCTCTTCTTGCAATTTTCTCCCCTCCCAGAGCTTTTCTTCCCCTCCCCTGTGCAGCAAAAACAATGTCCTGATAAAACCAGGATCGATGCAACCTGAGTCAATCACCCCAAGAGGGACCCTGCTGGAAACCCATGCCCTGTCCTCCACTGCTCCTCCCTCCTCTCCTTCCTCATCCTCCTCCCAGCGGCCTCACGCTCCCCTCTGGATCCCTCCTGATCCCTTCCGCAGGGCTTGGTGGCAGCCTGGGGTGGCTTCGTCACCCCGTCCCCAGCTCTGGTGGGGTGACACAGCGTTGACTTCTCAGGCTGCTGTTGCGTGAACCGAGTGTGCCAGGTCTCAGCTCCAGCTGCTGTGTGCGGCAGAGCCGTGGGGCGAGGAGTGGGTGCACCCCCCCGGGCTGATGCCATGGGTTCATGAAACCTGGGGAGCCGCTCTCCTGCTCTGTGCCTCGGTTTTCCTTACAGCCCAGGAGGACAAAACACTTTCCTTCCTTATAGCCTGCACTGGGGGCAAGGTGGGACTCCGCTGTGCAGAGAGAAAACCCTCCCAGGAGTATCCCTGGTGTATTCCTGGACACCGGCATCGCTGCAAGCTGCAGCATGGTTCATCTGGGATGGCTACAGTGAGGTCCAGGCAGGTTTCACACGTACCGATGGCTGACACCAAGCAAGGGGAGTCCAGAATGAATAAAAATAACACAAAACCCAGGGATTCACAGGTGGGATGGTCATTGCCTCACTGCTGCCGCCTTGTTAGCCTGCTCCTGCTCGGGAGGAGGGCTGAGGGCTCAGATGGGCAGTAGTGATCATGGGGAAGGAATCAACTGTTTGCTCCATTTTTGCTTCAGGTTTTCCTCCAAACTGGGAAAAATTCTGCTTCAAATAGGGGAGGAAAAAGGAAAGATCAGTATGTTGAAACAGAGGATTTCAGCCCTGTCTTCCTCCCTCCCTTCCTAGCAAATCCACTGGTTTCTTTAAGAATTAGGCTCCCAAAGAGCACACCTGGGTGTTTTTAAGTTAAAAAAATGCATCATTCCCTGCTAAAAGATTTGTATATGCATTTTTAATTATTTTTTTTAACAACCGTCTATGGGAAAAATTGGCTTTGACACCCCATTTCCCACCACATGGGTGAACTTATCAAGCAGGTTGGTTGGCAGGGGTCTTGGTGGGGGTCTTGGCAAAACCTTTGCCCCAGCACCGTTGCTTCCCAGGAGTCGTGGGCAAGTCTGAGCACAGCCCAGCTCCGCACAGCCACATTTCTACCTGCAGGCACCAGGGAGGAGCTCGCTCCGGCGCCCACCTCCCTTGGAGAGGCACGGATGAGGAAGGGCTACGGAGGTGGCTTGGATGCTGCTCTTATGGACCAGGGGAGGCTACAACGGGGCAAGGAGAGATGCTTTTCCCAAGCTCCTTGCTGGTAACTGCCAGGGACAGGAGTTTCCAAAAGGCAGCCTTTGGGATGAAGCCATGTGGGGAGCAGGTCGTAGGACTTGACAGGAGCATTTGGTCTTGCTCAGGGTGTTTATTGCATTGCAAAAGCCCTCTCCAGTCCTGGCTGGGTGAGACCTGGATGGACAGGAGAAAAATGTCCCGTGGGGCTCAAATGCACCACTCCCTTTTGCAGAGGGAGCCCTGGAGCTCTGGTTTTCCCCTCTAGTGAGGATTTCAGGAAAACATCTGAGCAAAAGCTGGGCCATTAGGACCTGGTTTCCCCCCTCTCCACTTGGTGGGTCCCTGAGGACCTGAGAGAGGCTGCCTGGCTGCTGGGGGGGCCGTGTGGGATGGCCACCCCTCCGCTGTTGGGCATCAAGAGCTTCACACAGAGATCTGAACCCCCCAAGAACTGCCAACGTGCAGGTACCAGCACCCTGCCTCGCCCTGCCATCCTCCCCTCCACATCGCTACTGCAGACACAACGAAAGGCTAGTGACCCCATCCCACCTTCATCCTGCCCCACATGCTTTCCCGATGTAAGGGAGGTTATTCCTAGCTGGGACAGAAAGAAGGCAGGAAATATCAGTTTGGAGCCAGTATCTGCAGAGTCACCACTATGGTGGGAGATGAACTAATGACCAGCATCTCCTGGCCCTGAATGAAGCAGAAGAGCTTCTGGGTGTCCCTTATCGCTGTGCTCATGGGGACTTTTGAACATTCACATGGTGGTGGTGGGCAGCTCCCTGTCGCCAGTGACGCCGTGACCACCACCAGCTGCACCACCTCTTACTTAAAGGGTCTTCCACCAGCATCAGCCTGGTACCAATACCCCAAGAATTCAGCACCACAGCAGCAGCTCCTGTCCCTGAGGATGGACACAAAAAGCCCAAGGCAAAGGCCAGGAAGAAAGAGTTTCCTGCAACGGTGAGACGCTGAGTCCAAGCTCCTGAGATGTGGTGCTCCTACCATGATGCTGTGGCACATTCCCTTAAGGATGGAGACCGATGTGTCCCAGAGGTTCTGCTCCAACCCTTCTGCTCCTTGGCTACCTGGGAGACCATTTCCTTTGGTACAGACAAGCACTCAAGCCTGGCCCTTTGGTGATGACCCAACCACTGACATCCCAGGCCTACATTCTCCAGCTAGGCCCATTCTCCAGGCCCCCATTGCTTCCATCATTCATTACACTTGGGTCCCGTGATGCCAATGTGCCTCTGGAGAAGTGGAAGAGGTGGTGTGGAGAACCCATGCACGGCAAACAACGATGAACACTGGGAGAGGACAAGCTCGCATCTGGCCATTCTACCAGCCCTTATCTGGGGGAGGCACATCCGGAGGAAACAAGGAAGAGCTGAAGGGGACATCTGGCTGCTCGAACCCTTGGCCCCCATCTCCATGTACCAGGTGAAGATCCTGGCGTCCTCTTGACTGAAGCTAGGCAGAACGGCTGCATCTCCGGCCTTCCTATCTCCTTGCAAAGCATGGCAGTTCCTGAATTGCCCGGCCACGGCGGGCCCTAATGGCCCAGAGCTGATGTTTTATTGTCGGGTTTAAAAGTGTAATTAGTTCAAGTGTAAACAAAAAAACCTTGCTTAATTAAGAATTTTTAAACAGGGCAGAGAGAGATTCCGGAAACATTAATGAACCCCAGGCAAGCACCATAAAATTGATCGAGGGAAGAGAGACAGCGGGGAATGGGGGAGGGCTGGGATGGGGATGCGTGATGAGAGGGTATTACCGCAGAAATCGCCTTCAGTTTACTTTGGCCGCTTAATGCCGGAGTGCATTTGGAAGCCTGTGTTTATGGCGATGGGTCTCCATAGAAATACCTAATGATTTTTTATGCATTAATGGGAACGATGGACAGTAGTAATATATTGTTTAAGGAGATGGAGAGGATCCTTTTAAGGCTGACATGTTATAGATCAAGAGCGACGGGACAGGCCTTGGGCTGAGGTTCCCCGCGCCATGGCCTGTTGGGCCCCATGCCTTCACAAGGATCAAGCGCCAGCCTGTACCTTTAAGAGTCCATAAAAAGAACAAATAAAATCAAAGTGCTGTTTTCCCACCACCCCATCTCTCCCTTCAATGCTCTTTTTGGCTGGTGCCAAGAGAAGCTAAATATATCCACCTTTCCCGTCTGCGCGCACTCGGCTGGGTGGATGGGAAGAAGGTCTGAGCATTTCCCATCCAGGCAGCTCCCAGGACCGAGCAGCAGATGTGTGTCTCCAGGTTGGTATGTGCTCTGTAGGTTGAACCCTCGTAGGCAGGGCAAGGCGCCGGGAAGGTCCTTCTTCTTCCCATTGACTGGGAAGCAGCCAAAGACTCTACTGGGCTCTGCTGGAGGCCAGCTGGCTCTCCCTGGGTTGCTTGGCATGAGTTGCCAGTGAAGGTCGGCAGAAGGAAGAGCCCTGAAGACTTTCTGTCCACGGGTGTCCTCTTGAAGGTGATGGGCAGGAGAGCTGGGAGGGCCTGGAACAAAATGGAAGAGAAAGAAAAGTCAACTTCTGCCTTGGGAAAGGTCATCCCTCTTATTCTACAAACGGAGGTGAAGAGCCCTCAGCTCAGGAAAGGAGTCCTGTTGTCTGTCTCTCTTGGACCGAGAGCCCGGCTCAGCTCAGAGTGAAGAACAGCCCATGCACCTGGCAGCTGAAGGACTTTGAAGATCAAGGTGTGTTTTGGCTTTTGCCTTCCTGGTCTAGCAAAAGGCCCCAGGTCAAAGCCCAGTCCTTTAGAGCAGCCAGGTCCTGGAGAAGTTCAGCAAATTCCTGTCCTTCTGCTCAAAGTTCCCTCTGCCAGGCCTCCAGACCACAGGCAGCATCTCTTGGAGTTCAGCGGGAACATCCAACTTGTTGTCCCCCAGAGCTCCGCAACAGTCACATTTGGTGCCACCACTGGCCACCAAAATCCTCCAAGAGAAACTGTCTCCTACCCAGGAGCCCACCTGCAACCTTGCATGGTTTCTCCTGTCCTCCTCTTAGTAGAGATGGAGAAGAAACGGGCCAGTGCCCTGTCTCGTTAGGCTTGCTGCTACCTTCTCCCTTCTGGAGTGCGTGAACTCACCGCCTTCCTGGCATTATCTCGGGGTAGGAAAGCTGAGGTTTGGGGAGCTCAGACCCTACCTGCTGCTTAGGCAGGTACAGCACTAGCGCTGCTGGGGCAGGGATCCTCCTGCCAGCAGAAGGAGGTGGAGTTACACCATAAGGTGGTGAAAGAGAAGATCTGAGGTCAACAGATTATTTCCTGCATGCCGTTTGGGTCTTGCTGGGGTATTTCTGACGGCAGAGCAACGTTCATTACTCTTCACGCTCCTGGCCACAGTGGGCAAGGAGAGACAACTCAGCAGCGCCCATCTAGGGTGTTTGGCAGTTGCTGTGATGCTGAGGGTGCACACACACCTGCAGCAGCGAGGGAGCCTGCACCTCCTGTTCAAAAGAGGACTTAGAGACTCATAGAGGCACCAGGAGGTCCCTGCCATGCCCTCACCTCGCCTGTCCCATCAGACCTTGTGGCAGACGAGGTGGCCAGGGCCACGCACTGGCACAGCACCCACCGGGCAAGCTGAGCTCCACGGGGCTTTGTCCTCCCGCCTCCTCTTCCGTCCTCTCCTCTGCTTCTTCCTTCATTGCCTCTTCCTTCATTATTTCTCCGCTCCTCCCACCCTCTCCCTGCCTCTCCTCCCTTCCCCTGGCTTTTGTTCCTACTCTCCTCTTCCCCTCCCTCCTCCCAGAAGCCTTCCCCCATCTCCAATCCCTGCTCTGGCTGCCCAGCCTGTGTCAATTAAGTATCGATCCCCTGTTCTCTATCAGTGGTCAGCTGAGCTAACCAGTCCTGCTAGGTGCTTTTCACAGTGATGAATAATAACAATAATAATAAAGGGGTAGGGGGGGAGGCAGCTGCACTTCGTGCCTACAGCCCTTCACCTCTCCCTACCCCGTGCACGCCCGCCCTCGCCCCCTCCACAGCTACAGGCAAAATCGATAGCACACGGAGTCAGGAATGGAATATTTTTATCCTCTAATTGGGAAATGTGCTTTGACAAAGCCCAAGGAGCAGGGAGGGGGCCGGGAGATACTGTACCGAGAGCCAGGGAAAGCGGCGGAGCCCGGCCGAAGCGGGGACGCCGGGGATTTTCTGCTGCAGGGTGACAGCTGGGAGGAGGTGGTGGCTGTGGGGATTTTGTTGGGGTCCGGGGCACAGCTCGGGAGGACTGCAGCACTGCTGGTCCGGTGGAGGAGCCCGTCTTGACCCAGAGGCTGTCAACACGAGGATAAAAAGAGGACAAAAAAGCCCATTCCCCACCCTGACCTCCCTGCCACCGCTTTGCTGTTGCAGTTGCATGGAAGAAAATGTGTGTGCTACTCCCCGCTGGCATCCAGGGGCTCTATGTCCCATGGCATGATGTGCCACGTGTGCTTGCCCAGGCCTGGTGGTGCTGAGCCACTGGGACAGTTGTGTGTGGGACACCACAGCGAGGTGGCCCAGGAAGCCCCCAGCCCTCCCTGGGTTCACCTTGGGGAGATCTTTATCCTTCAATGCCCAGGGCAGCTGGTACCAATGTGCCTGCAGAGATGGAGGCTGGACTCAATGATCTTAAAGGTCTTTTCCAACCAAAACGATTCTGTGATTCTAAATTCTAAGTGATTCAATGCCTACATGGGTGGCAATCCTGCAATGAGCCTCACGCTGCAGCTCCAAGTTTATTATGTCTAGAAATATCTTCCTGTCTCCAGCTGTGTGGGCCAGGTGGGTTGCACCATCTTTAAATAACCCTTTCCTCTGGTCAAACCAGCTACGGGGGGCTCTCAGGCATCACTGGGTCTCCAGGTACCACAAGAGCCGTGTCCTGGTCCAATGCACAGGGTGCAGCTTCCCTGAAGCTGAGAGAAGGGGTGGCAGGGGACAGCCCCGTGCAGGGGAGGGTGGCCAGGATCCCTGATGGCTGAGCCCTGGGAAGATGGCTGGAGACCCCGAGGAGCCTCAGTGTGGCTAAGGAGACCAGACAGGTCCATGGAGGGATGCCAGGACACAACTCCTTGTCCCAGGTCAGCCTCCCCCTGTCAGACCCAGGCACTGGCCTTCCCCACTGATCCTGTGATGCTCCTTGGTTCCAGCCCCATCCCAGTCCTGCTTCTGGCCCAGAGACTTGCCTTCCCCACCGATCCTATCCCACCACCTGCCTCAGCTGAGACCAATCCGGTCCCACCTCAGCGGGTACCTAAGGCCATTGTGGCATCCCCTCCTCCAGGGATGCCGTTGCTCTGCAGGGAGAAGGAGGATGAACATTTTCAGGGCTCTGTGGAGCCTATTTTGGGGTGAGTAAATGCAATTCTTCCTTGGGAGCTGTGACGCACCAGTGTCTCTTTAGGGCTGTAAAAATGAGGAATTCTGTTTCTATTGCTTCTCCTCCTGAGGCTCCCACCGCCTGCCCCAGCCAGCCCAGGGCTGTGGGGCACCAGCAAAGCCCAGTGGGGTGCAGAGCCCCCAGGGTCCGCCTCCCCAAGGTCAAGGGCTCCTGGAGCCACTACCAGCCTGAACACTGGGGCTACGCTGGGAAAATTCTGGAGATCAATGGACATCGAGTCCTGGCTCTGCAGCAGAGCCCCGCTCCCTTCCTCTGGTGGCAGAGTTTGGGGTGAATTAGTCTGTTGCTTCTCAGTTAGGTTGTTGCCTCTAAATTAGCCTTCGGTCCTCAGATTGGGAACATGTGGTGTTTTGCTCGGCTCTTAATTACAACACCGGTGTTTAGGCAGTATCAGGGCTCAGGGTGATGGGCTGGGGAGAAATCCAGCTGGGGAAGTGTGCCAGGCACTCAGGACCTCGTGCTTTAAATAGCCGGAGAGGCAGGAGCTGGGTTTGAGGAAAGCTGATGTGAAAATCAAAGCCAAGATGAGCAGAAATGGTTTGGGGACTCGTGCAATGACAAGTCCTTCATCAGACAAATAGCAGCAACGGTGTTGAGCTGAATGAAGTGTGTGACGGAAAGCTCCGAAAGCAAATGTCATTTAAAAGCTGAAATTAAATACTTCGACCTGCCAGCACAGGATGTTTCAAATGATACTTAATTTCCATGTTTAAGGTGCTTATAATGTTTCTGAGTAAGTTACGTTACTAGATTTTAGTCTAATTTTATCATCCCCATTTTTATTGCATAGGGGATGTTGATAAGTTGTAGTTTAGGGAAAAAAAAATAATTCTAAAGGCTGAAGATTATATTTCTCGTTACTTTGAGACCCCTGGAGGCTGGCTGCTCCCACTCAGCCTTGTTGCGCTGGTTCTGAGCAGAAGTGCTGAGCCTGGCTTGCCTGCTCCAAGTGGTCCTGGTGGAAGCAGAGTGTGACCCAAAACCCTGGCCTCTCTGCAGAACTTGGGACGGATCTTAAAACCTACAGAAATTTTGTTTTCAGCAATGAATGGCAGGTTGGAAAAAGCCAACAGAGTCCTCGAGTGCTGGTGCAACCTTGCAGGAGCATTTCAGCTGGTCTCAAAAGGAAAGGGTTTGGGTAAAAGTTGATCCTAGCGAGGCACCCACAGCACGAAACCCACGAAACAGCACCAGAAACATCTCCTCACCCCTGGGAAGGAGCTTGTGAGTGAGATCTGGGCTCGCCCAGGGTCTGAAGGAGATGGGGCTGGGCTGGCCAGGGACCCAGAGGGGTGACGGCTGCCTGCGTGCAAGGCAGGGTGCTGAGCAGACCAAGTCTCACCCATCTCATTTACTTTATTCTCAACCAGCAATCTCCTCGAGGAGTCTGAAGTGATCTGGAGGAGCCTGGAGTGTTTTTACACCATGCAGTGGCTGCCTTTTTGATCTGGTTTTAGGTGTGCTTTCAAACCTTTTAAACATCTCATCTTCTCGCAGCCAGCCCATGCCTTCGCCATAAGAGCACTCTTTGTCTGCCTTTGGCATCTCTGTCTTGTTGTGACTGTGCCTATGGAGCCTTTGCATGGATGGAGGGGGAGACCCAGCACCAAAACCACAGCTCTGCTCCTTTCCACCCAGCTCCAAAACCTTGCAGCCCTTAGATCTGACCTGCTTCTGTCTGCCCCTGGTCCGCCAGCCATGCCCAGGCTCGCTCTGCTGCCTGCGGGTGAGATGCCAGTTTGCCCACTCAGGGAGAGACTGGCTCGGTGCATGCCTTGGGCTGGGGCCGAGCCAATCTTATCGAAATAAAGACAAATCGGCAGCTCTGCCACCCGCAGCAGGGCAGGGAGTGATTGCAGTTGCCATAGCAGTGGGCACAGTCCTCTCCCTCCAGCCTTCCCTGGCAGCCTGGTTTGTTTTCGACGATTATTTTCCAGTCTGTTTTGAAGGAAACCAAGAATGAGTTGGAGGGAGAAACAAAGCAAAGTGGGGTTCCTCTGTTTCTCCCCATGTCACGGGGAGCTGTACGGCAAAGGCAATTGAGCAAATTGGCACGGTTGTGGGGCTGCTACATCCTTCAGCCCAGGGCATGGCTGAAAGCCAAGGGGAGGTGATGCAGCATCTCCATGACTTGGGCAGGAGCAGAGATGAAATGAGATGCCTTCTTTCATGGGATGGCCATGGGTACAAATGCCAGACCCTTCCTCTTTATATAGACTCCCTGAGAGCAATCGGATCCCTCTTTGGGGAGAAGATGCCTGGATTAGGAAGGTATTTGCCTTCACCTACTCCTGCTGTTACAAACCTCTGAGTAGCAAGGAAAGGGCAAAGACTTGTGCCAGGGAAAATAGGGTGGGTCATGGGCAAAAGAGCAGCTCTGAATTCCCTGCCCAAGGAGACCCCCTAAGCATTAAGCTCGAAGGAGGTGCCTCGAAGCACCTTTGCTGAGGTTGGCACTCTGTGCTGTTACCCAGCTGACCCAGTCCCAGGGATCTGGTCTGCATTGCCTCTGCATGATCCTGGAGATCTTCAAGGGCCCTGCAGACATTCCAGGAGAAAATCCTGCTCTGCAGGTTCCCATGTCAGAATTGCTCCGGTGGGATCCCAGCCCAGGGGATGGACGAACCGGACAGACCTCAAGACAGATGGACATGCCCATGCAGGACAGCAACAAGGGCTCAAAGGCAGCATCTGCTTGTGGAGAAGCCTTGTGCCTGGGTGAAGCCCTTCTTCAACATTCCTGATTATCTTATGGGATCTTCTGCTGCTTACTTCCATGTTCTTCAAAACTAACCCCCCTTCTTATGCAGTGTCCTGGGTTTACCTGAAATAGGTGTGCTTCTCCTGGAGAACCTGGGACCAGGAATGTGGCCAGGCAGTGCCTGAATGTCATTCCTTCAGCCTGAGACTGACCCTCATGCAGGACTTCCATGTAGGGCTCACAGGGATCAGCGCTGGGATGCACTCTGATCCACATGGTCTTAAATAATCTGGGAATCAAACCAGAAAATACAATGGTAAGACTTGGTGGGGAGGCAGAAATTTTCAGGGTAGTTTTCACAAAGAATGACTGGGAAAGTTTGCAGAAAGATCTAAGGACACAAGGAGACTGGGCAATAAAAGGGCAGGTAAAAATACAATGTTGATAAATGCAAAGTCATGCACATGAGGAAAACAACCTTAACTACCTATATACCATGATGAGTTCCAAATTAGCTATTACTGCTCAGGGAAGAGCTCTTGGAGTTAATGTGGGTAGTTCTCTGGAAATGTCAGCTCAATGTTCAGCTGCAGTCAAAAAGGCAAATTGGATGTTAGCAATGATTAAGAGAGGAACAGAGGAGAAATCGGAACACATCATTATAGTCCTGTGTCAATCCATATTCGATACTCCCATCCCCTCCAGCTCCGGGAGCTGAGGAAGGAGAGGCACTAAGGGTAGGGTTGGCTGGTACCCTTGTGTGGGGACGATAAGGGGCATATGAGGGGCTCTACAGATTGCGAGCAGCCTGGAGAAGAAGGGAAAGGGTTATTTTCTTGTTTTCCTAACAGAAGAATGAGGCAAACCCCCAAATCTCTCTGATAAGCAAGCTCAGAGCAAACCGAAGGGAATCCTCTTCCTTCCATGTTTCCTTGTGTTTAGGAATTCCCTGTCTCTGGGCTGCCAAGACCCAAAGCACAGATGTGTTTGGAGGGGCTAGAATAAGCCCTTGAGGGAGGTTACCTGGGATGGCCAGTGCAGCCTCAGCTAAACAAGTCATGAAGTTGAAGCTCAGAAGTGGTTCCATATGAGAATGTTACCATCCTTCTTACCCGCTTTCCCCCAGCATCTGTTCCCAGGGACAGGGGTGTGCTGAGGGTCCCAAAGGTCTCCTGGAGCTCAGGGCAGGGAAGAGCAAATCTGTGGGGTGGGAGCAGGGTGGCAGAAGGAAAAACCTCTCCCCATGAGACCCTGGAAGCCTGTCACTGCTCTGGGCTGATCTTGGTGCTGGGCTGGGAGTGAGGGCTGGGTTTTGTCTGTGCTGCCCGAAGTGAATTCCAAACCCAGGAGACATGGTCCTCCATTCCCTGTGTAGTTGCCCCCTTCCTGATGCTGAGCAGGCATTAGGGAATCAGCTGTGAAAGTCCCACCTTCCTCTCCCACACTTCCCTCCTCATCATGCAGGAGCCACAAGGTCCCCCTTGCAGCCCAAACTGGAGAGCTTTAATGCACAAGGAATATCCGAGTAGGGGCCTGAGGGGCATCCCTCCTCTCCCAGCTATTTGGAGCATCATTTATCTTCTCTCCTCACCTCAGTTTATCCATCTGTGTGGCACAGAAGACCACAGGACACAATATAAAAACCAGAGGAGACACACTGCTGGCTCTTCAGAAGTGGTCTTTGGAGAGGGGGTGTTTGCGCTACTGCTTCTGCCGTTAGCACTTCAGTTAATGCCTCCATACTACGTTGTCTTTCAGTGGCAAACAATAAAGCTCAAGGTGAGCATCACCTCTGCCCTATCTCTTAGATTCGCCCCTCTCCTGTCCATCCATCACACGCTTGCTCTCCTGCAGCCGATTGCAGCCGACCTGCATCAGCTATTGATTTATTGACAGAGGCCGGGTCTGGAAGATTCAGGGAAGCAGCTCCCCACAGAAACGCTTTTCAGAAGTAGAGATTTGATTTTTTATTTATTCTTCTCTTCAATGTATGGATTTAACAAGCTCTAGGCAACAAAGAACTCACTCCAGCACGCAGGCTCTCACACCCCCTCCATCTCCCTTTCTCCAGCGGTAAAGTCATCTTTAAGGGATTAGTTTTTAAGGGCAAAAGGCAGCCCCGTAGGCAGAGGCAGCCTGCGGCGTCCCCAGGGCTCAGGTGCTGCACAGCCTCTGGGCTGGCCTTTTTCGAAGGGGTAAACGTTTCCCTTGATCTCCCTGTTTGTTATATGTATGTGGTGCCAGTGTGAGACCAAAATTCCCTTTTTTTCCCCCCTGTATTGCAATGGTAAACTTCCAGCCCAAACAGGCGCTATGGACCAGGGGCACCCATGGGTGCAGGGGTTTCCCCAGGACCACCAGCAAGGCAGGGCACAGCTGGCAACATCTGCATCTTTCCCTTTCCTGTGACTGTGAGGGGATTGCTGCTTGGTTTGGGGTTTTTTTCCCTACTCTTTCCCAGAAGCTCACTGGCCAGCAGTTTGGAGAGATGGAAAACAGGGGGAAAGGCGCCTTTGCCTGCCATGCTCTACCCAGGGTGCCAGCCTGGCACCCAGGTTTCAGGTCCCAGCGATCCTCCTGCTGCACGAGCTGGGATGTCACTATGGACTTTGCTTCTGCCAGGGCATCCCCAGCCCCACGCGTCCCTTCCTCTACCAGTGCCTATGGGTGCAGCGGGGTCACCCTGGAGCTCCAGGGTGGGGTGGTGGGTGGGCAGGGGCCTGTGAGGAGGAGGTGATGCTCGTGGTCAGCCCTGAGGCAAGGTGCTGATTTAGCAAATTGTGAAAGGTGATTCCCCGGGGACCTAGGAGGGCTGGGTGCCTGTTGCTGACCTTCATCCTTCCCAAACCCATAGCTCTGGTTTTGCTCTAAATACACCAGCTGGGTGGCAAAGCCATCCCTCTCCACGTGCTTTTCAGGCTGGTAAAAATGCCACACTCAGAGCACGGGTCTTGGTGCTCCCCAGTGACCCCAGTCCCCCCATCCCCAGCTCACGGCCCTAAAGAGGTGACTCCAGCCCCTCCCTGGCTCCCTCTGCCCTCATTCCAGGGGGGATTTATTGGGCTGATCCTTTACAGACCTCTTGGTTTGAATAGTTAATGATGGGTGATTTCATTTGTGGCTGCATTAACCATCTGATTACTCTCCTGTGGAAGACTAATTTGCAGATGATAGAGACAGATGCTTCTCAAACTATCAGCCAAAACACCTGACTCCTGCACACACACAAAGTTTTTAAATTTACTTCCTGGGTGATTAAAAAAAAAAAGAAAAAAACATGTTTTAAGCAAGAGCAGGGGCCAAGTTGGTGCTAAGGCAAACGCTGCCAGAGGGGCTTCGAAGCCAGCTCTGCCCACAAGCTGCCAGCACCTGGTGCATCTGCTTTGGGCAGCAGCTCCGGTGTCTCCAGGTGTGGGATTTGCTCATGGAGGACAACTGTCCAACTTCAGGGATGGGTAGGGGATGCTCAGGAGCTGCTGTTGAAGGTCTCGAGTTGTGATCCCCTGTGCTTCCAGCCTGCCCTCCTTCAACCTGGCTTCTCCCTGCCCGCCTCCCACCGCCCCATGCCCCTTCCTTGCAGAAGCAATGTGCGTGCTTCAAGCGTGGCTTGGCCACAGTTGCCACCACCAGCCCTTTGACTCCTCGCAGCAATCGCCTGGGTTTGGAGGAGGCCTGGAGCCACCAGCCGCGTGGTTCTGCCTCGCCAAGGTCAGCTGCTTTCTGCAAGGACATTTGCAGCAGTATCTAACTCGCTGCCTCCCCCAGCTCCACGCAGGCTGCATTGCTCGTAAGGGCTTAATGATTACCCTTAGATAACTTTATTGGCTGAGAAGTATTGGCTGGCTTTGCTGCAAAGCCAGCCTCCTGCCTCTCTGCGCAGCCAGTCACAGGTGAAGCCCAGCGTGAAGAGTGGGGGAGAGAACCCCAGAAGGCTGAGGGCTGGGTGAGCCCTGGAGGGGTGGTCTGGGGGGCTTCAGTAGGGCACGTGGCCCAGGGTGTCTTTCCCTGCATGGGAACAGAGCAGGGGATGTCCATCCATCGGCTAGGCAACCACTGGGTCCATGAAGGTGTCAGACCACTTTTCTCAAGTGTTCTTCATTTGCAGAGCACTTTAAAGACATGATCTAATTAATACCTCCAAGCTCCCAGGGAAGGAGGCAGGTAGAGAGGTGGAGCTGGGGATCATGCGTGGGTGGTGGGGAGATGTGATTTCAGCTGTGGCCTGTTGGAAGAAGGAAAAACGGAATGAGGATTTTCTCTGCTGCTGGCCGTACCGTGGTGACACCCCACATCACATCATGTCAGGGTCCTCATCCAGCCTGCGGGCAGAGCCAGCCAGGGGGGCTTGACCCCCATTGCTGTGGCCATGAGGGCAGCTGGACCCCCATCACCAGGTGGAGAGCCTGGTGGGATGGCTGCCTTGCCTTAGGGTGCTGAGCGGGGTCCTCAGCATCACTGCAGAGGATAGGGTGGCGGGAGAGCAGCCCATCGCCATGGAAACGGTACATCCTGTGGCGATGAGCATCCTGGCAGGGTTGGTTGGTGGGTTTTTTTTCCCCTCCCTTCCTCTCTTTCTGCGAGCCCTCGGCATTGATCTGGGAACGTGCTCTTCGCATGTATGATCCATGCAAACACCGTGTTCCTATTGATCAGGCTCCTTTGCTGCTTGGGGTCTGCGCTGGCAGCAGAAACAAAGGCCAGAGGAAGGAGGGGAGAAAATTACCCAGCATTGCACTGAGCAAATAACATTGGCAGCACCTACAGGGTCTCTCCAGCACCGCCTCCTCATCCCTTCCCATTCCTGCCATTTGTCCTCTGTTTTCCCCTCATTCATCCCTTCTCCATCCTCCCTTCTGCCATCCCACTCTCACTCCTACCCACCAAAACTAGCCAAAATCTCCCCGCATTGCTCCCATGGTGACTTCTTGAGAGTTATTTCCAAGAACCAAGGAGCTAAGGTGTCCCCGCATGGCAGGGGGACCGGTGTCACTGCCACCCCCCTCCCAGCCCTGTCCAGCACAGGGGGGACATGCAGGGTCCCAAACCCACCTCCTTTGCCAGCCAAGCTCTGTGTGAGCCTTAATAATTACAATGAGTCAATAACAATTAGGCTTAACAGCCACTCAGCAGAATTGATGCAAATTATTTTAATTTTATGTTTCTATCAATGAACTTTTCCAGGTTGGCACCTTCTCCCCCCCCTCCCGCTCCCTGGGGGCACCCCGCTGCCAGCACCCCCAGCCCAGGCAGTGGCTGCTGGAGGACCAGCAGGGGCTCTGCCAGCTTCTTCTCGCATCCTTGCTCCAAAAAGCCAGAGCTGCCTACAGGAGAGGTTGTTTGTGCATGGGCAGGTTTCTTCACTGGGGAGGAAAACCTCTGCTTTTCCCGGGAAGGTGGTTCCCAGGTGAAGCTGCTCATCAGCACGGCCGCCGGGAAGAGGCTGGTTTGGGACTCGGTTTGCTGGGGAGCGGATGCTTTGTTTCAGAACGGGGTGCAACCTCCTACGACACGATTTTTCTGATGTTTTACACACAAAATTTCTTGTTCATGATGGGGGACATCACATCAGGTTTTGCTGGTATTGGGTTGTGTTTCTTTTTCACCCGATCCTACACAATTGACCCACTTAATATGTTTACGTTACATAGAAATGGTAATGAATCTAATCAAAACAATGTCTCAAAAGCAATCATTTTCATGAGCCCACATCTAAAGCTGCCTACAATGGCCTCGTATGGGAATTACAGCCACCCTCCTCCTACCCAGAGATTACAGCTCATCCTGCAGGTTCAGGGTCTGTGTCCAGGTCTTTGCTCTGCACCCAGCCTTTCCAGCAGCCTAAGAAACCCCGCAGCATGGGATGTGTACCCCCATGGGCAGCCATTCATCAAAAGCACACAAAAAAGCTTAGATAAATATTATTAATTTTTTTTATGCTGGCTGACAATCAGTGAATGATTCCTTGGATTTTTTTTCTTTCCTATTTACAGGACCAAATAGTTAATGGCACAACCTGTTCCACATCCCCTGGGATACTGGGAGCTGCCAGAGCTCTGTGGACCAAGGGGTGACCCTCAAGCTGTGGTCATCAAGTCTCCCACCCATCCCACAAGGGACCAGTGGGGAGACTTCCCATGGCTCCTTTCCTACTCCTGCCTCTTTGGGTCGTTTTTTTCCACCTCCCTGGAGCTGGGAGCTGGCATGGCAAAGCTGTAAATTGCCAGCATCCCCATCGCTGCTGACCTGCATCTTTTCTCTGCTCCTGTCATTAGGGCGACACAGTGGGTGACAGGTGCTCAATTGCTCCTAAGTGGCTCCCAGATAATTGGGGAGGTCTTTAGCTACTTGTAACTTCCAATAATAAACAACAGAGAGGGGGAAAATATATCCACATGGAGCACTTAACTGATGGCTTCATTGTCAAAACTGCATTAGGGCTCTTCTCCTTCCCGTGAGCCAGCCCCAGGCCATCGCTTGTGTGACACTGTGCCACCTTGACAAGCAAGAGCCACCTCCCTGCCATCACTTTGAGATGGTGGGTGACGAAGGATGAGACCCCGGATTCAGCCCCATCACTGCTGGGTGGCAGGAGCTGGGGGGGTTCTGCAGGGGCTTGGGGGATGGAGATTTGTGAAGCCTTCCTGGATTTTTGGGGGTGGAGGGGATGCATGTCCAAATCTCAGATCCAAAAGCGAAGTTTTACATCTCAGGAAACGTTGCTGAAGGAAAAGCTGATCTGGAACCCCCCACCTTTGGTGCAAGCTGCCGGTGGCTGAGCCCACTTTCAGATCTTTTCTTTAAATCTACAACCAGGGTGTTGCCTCTGCTGGCGCTGAACCATCCGCAGTAGATCACCTTGCGAGGTCCCTCTGCTCTGAGCAAGGCTCTTCCTATCCCAAAAGGGGCTGAGAAAGAGCCATTTCCCAGAGCTCCTTAGTTGCTCTGCAAGGAGACCTGTTCATGAAGCCCTGACCCAGCTGCTCAGGTGTTAGCTGCTGGTGGGGGCCTCATCCATGGTGGGGGGAAAAGCAGAAAGGAAGGATGAACCTCTT